>NC_060149.1:247049673-247234673 GCF_021461385.2 Schistocerca piceifrons
GAACTCACACATCAGAAAGAGAAAATGCTCTCAGGCTTACGCGTAAACATTGCAGATTTATTGATGCAATCAGTGTAACTCCTGTAACAAGAGGATGAAATGCGTTAGTGTTTACTCCTTTGCACACATAACGAAAGAAGTGGGCTGGTTTTCAACAAACATCCCACCAATCCAAAAAAAGAATACACTAACAGTATGTTATGCAGTGACCTACAACAAAGGAAAATGAAGTGAAAGTGCCTGATAATGCAACAAATTTTGTGTTGTATATTTAGCAGAATGCTTTGAAATCTACCACACCAAAAAAAACCTACTTATACGATACATCTTGTGGTTCTAAAACACACTTAAAAAACTTCAATACAAAATACTTGACACACTAAGCGATCAAAAGTATCCAGACACCTGCCTGAAAATAACTTACAAGTTCGTGGTGCCCTCCATGGGTAATGCTGGAATTCAGTTTGGTGTTGGCCCACCCTTAGCCTTGATGACAGCTTCCACTCTGACAGGCATATGTTCAATCAGGTGCTGGAAGGTTTTTTGGGAAATGGCTGCCCCATTCTTCATGAGTGCTGCACTGAGGAGAGGTATCGATGTCGGTCAGTGGGGCCTGGCATGAAGTCAGCATTCCAAAACATGTCAAAGGTCTTCTGTAAGATTCAGGTCAGGACTCCGTGCAAGCCAGACCATTACAGGGATGTTATTGTTGTGTCACCACTCCACCACAGGCCACCATTATGAACAGGTGCTTGATCATGTTGAAAGATGCAATTGCCATCCCTGAATTGCTCTTCAACAGTCGGAAGCAAGAACTATGCTTGAAACATCAATGCAAGCCTGTGCTGTGATAGTGCCATGCAAAACAACAAGGGGTGCATGCCCCGTCCATGAAAAACACAACCACACCATAACACCACCACCTCCGAATTTCACTGTTGGCACTACACACACTGACAGATGACTTTCACCGGGAATTCACTATACCCACACTCTGCCATCGGATCGTCACACTGTGTACTGTGATTCGTTGCTTCACACAAGCTTTTTCCACTGTTCGATAGTCCAATGTTCACACTCCTTACACCAAACAAGGTGTCGTTTGGCATTTACCGGCGTGATGTGTGGCTTCTGAGCAGCCACTCGACCATGAAATCCAAGTTTCCTCACATCCTGCCTAACTGTTATAGTACTTGCAGTGGATCCTGATGCAGTTTGGAATTCCCGTGTGATGGTCTGGATAGAAGTCTGCCTATTACACATTACAATCCTCTTCAACTGTCGGCAGTCTCTGTCAGTCAACAGACGAGGTCGGCCTGTACACTTTTGTGTTTACATGTCCCTTTACATTTCCACTTCACTATCACATTGGAAACAGTGGACCTAGCAATATTCAGGAGTGTGGAATTCTCGTGTACAGACGTATGACACAAGTTACACCCAATCACATGACCACATTCGAAGTTCGTGAGTTCCGCAGAGTGCCCCATCGTGCTCTCTCATGATGTCTAATGACTACTGAGGTCACTGATATGGAGTACCTGGCAGTAGGCTGGCAGTAGGTGGCAGCACAATGCACCTAATATGAAAAATGTATGTTTTTGGGTGTGTCCGGATAATTTTGATCACATAGTATTCTTCATCTTTTATGATATGCTTGTCCTTTTGGTGACTGGGTGCTGATTTAAATCTGTGTCCTAAGGTACCTGTGGTGCATTTAAACCTGACACAAATGGATTAAGAATGACTGAGAAGTATTAACAGTTTCCTTATGAAATTTGTATTGTAATCCATTCTCTTTAAGTTGGCATCTGCATTGTTCCGAAAAAATGTGTAATCTGTTGAAGATAACATTTAATTTCAAGAACAGAGTAAACAAATATGACTGAATACAATTACCAATCATGATCAGACATATTAATTAAACTTAGAGTGAAATATGAAACTAGACTTCAAAGCGGAGGTATACCTGGAATGACATCATAATGAATGTGTCATGACAAATGAACTAGATAGGTACTCAAAACAGGACATCCTGCTTATCTCTAGTGGTTACAATAATTAATTAGGCCATGTGACTAATACACCAAAGACCAATTCAAACTCTAATGTCATTGATATCCTGCCTCCCTCACCCTCCCTCGCCCCCCCCCCCCTTACACAAACCCACCCACCCACCCATTACCATCATCAACATCACTGCTACTTCCAAACACTGCTGTGCCTGATTAGTTACAGGATTACAATAACATCTGGGTTCAAATTCTGTTCAGGCACAAATTTTCATTTGTGACAACATATTCATAAATTTTTAAATTGAGTATTTCTGAATGAATTTCACTGATATCATTTCATGTCATGGGATTTCGATGATTTCATTCCCACTTATTTCATTCACTTCAATTTACCGACTTCGAGTCACTCGAAACACCACAACTTTAAGACCTAATATAGACAAAAATGCAAAATTATTTTTTTTAACAACTTGATTTTCTTTCCAAATGAAAATTTAAATATTTATAAAGTTTTCATTTAAATATGGTAGGAGAAACAGAATATCCAGTATATGAACTATCATTGAAAATGTATTTTTGACTACACAGTCCTATCAAGAGGAGAAACAGAAGAGTGCAGTAGGTGATCTGTAATCTATAAATGTAAGCAGATCAAATATTTAGACCAGAAAAGCTTTGCCCCACAGCTCAACGTATTGGTGCACAATTTAGACACACAACACGTAAGTAAATCAGGGATCATAATTGATATGTAGCTGTAGGTATTTAAACTGTGAACCTACTGCCAAAATAATAAAATACTAGATAATGTAGGATTCTGTCAATTACTTCAAACGCTTAACACACTGTAACTGCTAATAAGAGTTTCATGCTATAAGAAGAGTAGAATGGAAATAAGTGCCAAATGAAGTAGTATCTACATGCGCTTCTCAATATTACAGACACCGCCGCCATGCCCTTATGGCAACTGGCTATGTGTGTTGCACAAAGGGACATGCCGATGTTGACACTCCTTTGTTCTGTTATGAGCAAATTGTTTCCAGTTCCTGTAAATCTCTGACATTAATAAAAGAAATATAGGATTAGCATTCAATCTGGGAAACAAGTTTCAGATAAAAGAACATGTTAAACAACAATAATAAGCATTTTTATTTACTTTGTTAAAAAAAATGGGTTCTCAAAAGGTAGTGATGCAGGAACAGTAAGAAAGTATGCTCTAACATTTTTCCTTGCATAAGATACAAGTTAACAGTTTATATAAAAGGAATTCCCCTTGCTTTAATCTCTGTAGGCACCATAGCTTATTATTTCAAATTCCTCAACTGACAAGACATTTCTTGGAGTGACCCATGCAGCAGATTTGAATGCACGTTTAGTGTGAAATAAGAAACATACCAATTCCACCGTGTACAGCATCTCCCTCTGCTTACTCAGCTCTTGCATGTAAAGCTGCACCGCATGAGGGGAAACAGACAAAACAAAGAGTGTTCACACATCAGCCTGCCAGTCAAATACAATCTATCCCAACAGGTAAGACACTTCTGACAAATATAAGCTAATTGATTATTTGCAAATAACAATAACTCTTCACATATACATTTTAAATACATAATAAAATATAAATAAATCATTTTCTAACAGTAACAAATCTCTTTTATGGGGTTAAATACACAAAGCATATTATAAGAGTATGAGAAAGACCCAGTTTGAGTCTGTATGGTATAGTGATGACTGTCAAACTGGATTGCAGGGTAAAAAGTGTGTGCTCGTAAACTGTTTTCCAATTGCATTCAGTTGAAAGCTGACATAGTCCCCTATTTCCACCACAGATACAGATTAATTCATAGATAGGTAGTGCACATGACAATGATCTTTATATGAGGTTGATGCTGCATTGACAGGAAGAGCCATTAGGCTTTTGAGACTAATGTCAGACTACATAATGAGCAAATACTTGTCACAAATCACGATCCTTTGCGAATAACAGAATAAGAAGAAACAAAGTGCAGTTCAGACAGAATGTCACTAAATATATCAGCAGAGAGAAAATTAAATTTCTTGAAAGTATCTGATGGCTTTACACGTCAGTGACTTCACTTATCCAAAAGTAAACAGAAGACTTAAAGAGACTTTTTGAGGATTAAAAGGCTACATTTGTCTGAGAGACTTTTTGAGGATTAAAAGGCTACATTTGTCTGAAATAATTAAATCAGATTATATAAGTAGTTACTGGTACACTGATTTAAGTGGTGTTCATATTGTGCCCTAAACAGATATAGTAACATTAAAACTTTCAATACATCATCATGTAATGGAATGTGCAGTACAGTTTGCTTTTTGATACTGACATAAAAATGAAAACATCAATAAATGCAGTTAAATATTGGTAACTCATTAGTTACTCAATCAGAAGTGATAATTCCATTAAATATTAAACTAATTCTGTTGCAGAATGCTAGCAAGCATTAACTGTACTAAAGATTCAGATGAAACCAACACAAGAAAGTTTTGGGCAAACCACCTGCAACACACTATTGCATATTTCATATGCATTCCAGTTTCTCAACCCTAACATTTCTAGATGAGTAAATGTTTAGTGAAAGTAATTAACATATTTAAATATGCAAGAGAGATATTAACACATCCCAAAATCATAATTTTAATTTCGTCAGAAGTGTCTCACTTTTTGGGACAGACAAGAAGTCTACAAAATTTTGTGCACATACATTCACACCAATCACACAGCTACATACAGGATAGGCTATATAAGCAATTTAAAATCGTCAATGCTAGGAACAAAAAATGAAATTAAATAAATGCATGAATTAAAAATGTGCAAAAGTAACATACTGCAAACACATTCAAAATGAAAGCAATGTCATGACATCACAAAACTGTACTGGAGAACAGAGGGTGAGAACCCCCATGTCAAGGAATTCATATAATTACATGTAGAGAGAGTTTCTACACCACACAGACTGACATTGTGCAGCACAATTCAAATTGTTTTTCTGCGAGTTTATTGTGCAGAAAATTGCGGTGGCACAGATATGATACAGCCTTTACTTTTAATGGACAGCAAGAACAATGAAACTCAGGTTATTGAGTATTATGTATATCTGCTACTTCTTGCAATATTTCAATGATGCTCCTAACTGAATCTTTATGGATTTCAATTATTTAAGGATTTGTCATAAATTATCAAAATTTCATTTTTCTTTGGGAACATACTGCAAAATAAAACCGCTAGTAGGAAACAGAGGTTTGGATGTCCAAAACCTGATATTTCCCCTGTAGACAATGGTTTCATTTATTACAAACAGGAGTGCAATAAAATAAATAATTACTCCCACAACTGGTTTACTTGATCACAGCATTATAAACACTCCCTTGCATTTGTGATAATCACTGTTAAGATTTAGTCCTGTCTATGGCTGTGCATAATGACATTTCTGTCAGTTTTTCAGACAATCTAGTGCTGCTAACTCTAAATTTTGAAACCAGTAATGTGATGTCACGTTCAAACTAATGGTGATGGATCAAACTGTTGCACTCAAAACATTTTGTAAGGTCAGACAAAAAGCTTCTATGAGTTTCACTGCTTTCAAGAAAGGGAAAATATGTTCTTTAGAGAGTTCATGCAAAGAATTTTCTTGCAGTCCCTCTATAATGAGAAACAAATATGATAATGCCTTACAATGTGGAACAATGACAGGCTTTGTTGTTTTATAACAGAGTAATTTAATTAATTTTCATTTTTATATTTCTGCATATTAGGGTAAATGATCATTTAAAATGTGGAATACATGACAGTACAATATACAGTGAACATATGAAAGCAAGTCACTCTGACATATGCGACTAATTGAAATTTTCCCTTTCATATGTCATACTTGAAATGACACATTCACTGTATAGTTTACAGAAGTTTTCCATGCTTTAGAAAAGCACTACAGTTTTGCAGAAAATATAATATACCCAAAGTTAACATGTCTTTCACAGGGAAATACATTTTGTCATCTCCAATAATCCATGCACAAATGCTAAGAAATTTTTGAGAGAATAAATATTGATAAACCTGAGTGCAACTCGTTTGACCCACCACAAAAAAATGAAATTACTTTAATGTACTGACACAATAACTAAAAGTACAAGCAAATACATAAAGGTACATTGTAAAGTCAAAACAGAAAAGATTTTAGCTAATTAAGAAAGCAAGCAAACAAGACAAATAACATGAAAGACTGTCCATTCAGAACAATAGACACAGTATTTACAAACAGGCACACCACACAAATGATTACCATATTATTACTTTTAAACATTTCTCAAAAATATGTGTGTGTGTGTGTGTGTGTGTGTGTGTGTGTGTGTGTGTGTTCTCACAAGAAATCAACTGCATTAATCATCATAAGTGCACAAACTAGCATAGCCCATTTCATGTTTAGCTATACTGTTGAGATCTAAGCAGAACATTGTTAAATATGATGAATGTCTATACAATCTCTTTCTGATATCTTCATAACCTATTTCCAAACTTCAATTTCCAAGATTAAAATAATTTTACACAAAAAAATTAATGGATTATAGGTACTAGTGTTCTCTCACTCTGTTATCACACTATCCTGTGTCCAGTAAACAAGTTGAGGGTGACATCATTGAGAAATAATATCAAATTGTGTTTGTATACTACAAGTGGTTTTTGTGGGAGGCAGTGAGTGACACTCAGCTGTGAATGCTTACTTGGAATAATATGACATGTTGGTCAACCTCTGACCCTTATGCAAGCTATTATTCAGCTTGGCATTGATTGACACATGTTTTGGATGTCCTTCTGAGGGATATTGTGCCAAATTCTGTCCAAATAGCATGTTAGATCATCAAAATCGTGAGCTGTTAGGAGGGCCCTGCCCATAATGCTCCAAATATTCTCAGTTGGGAAGATATCTGGAGACCTTGCTGGCCAAAGTAGGGTTTGGTAAGCACAAAGACAAGCAGTAGAAACTCTTCCTGTGTGTGGGCAGTCATTATCTTGCTCTATGTATGAGCTTGCCATGAAGGGCAACAAAACAGGGAGTAAAATATCGTTAATGTACCGCTGTACTGTAAGGGTGCAGTAGATGACAGCCAAAGCGGTCCTGCTATGAAAAGAAATCGCACTCAATCACTTCTGGTTGTCAGGGCATATGGCAGGCAACAGTCACATTGGTATCCCATAACTGTCTGGGGTGTCTCCAGGCATGCCTTTCACCTGTTATCTCATTGACTGGAGTAGAAATGTCCTCAGAGATAAGTCCCACTTTCCACTGAGTCCCGATGACAAGTAAAGATGTGTCTGGAAACACCCCGGACAGCAGTGGGATACCAACCTGACTGTGCCCACCACATAGACCATAGTGATGATCTTGAGTGCCGTTTCTTTTCACAGCAGGACCCATTTGGTAGTCATCTGCTGCACTCTTACAGCACAGCAATATGTTGACCATATTCTACACCCTAATTTGTTGCCCATCATGGCAAGCCATCCTGGGCTTACATTTCACCAAGATGATGTCCGTCCACACATTGCGAGAGTTTTTATTGCTTTTCTTCGTGCTTGCCACACCATACCTTAGCCAGCACGGTCACCAGATCTCTCCTTAAGTGCAAATGTTTGGAGCATTATGGGCAGGGCCTTCCGATCTGTGCACGATTCTGATGATCTGACGTGCCAACAGAACAGAATTTGGCACGATATCCCTCAAGAGACATCCAAACACTATCAATCAATGCCAGGTCAAATAACTGCTTGCGTATGGACCAGATGTCAACCAAAATGTTAGTGACTTTCTCAGTTTGTGAAGCTCTTTCTCTTGAATAAGTCATCCATTTTTTTCCGAAATTATAATCATTTGTTTGCTTGTACATGTACATCACATCAACTGATTTCTGTCCATTTGGGTAGTCCTTCACGGTGAGTCTTTACTTCCCTTAGAGTGTATAACGAAAGAGTAAAAGGTGATAACTCATAGCCCCACCCCCTTTTCCTTATCCTCGTAGAGCACAGCAGTGCACAAGGTTATTGCAAACTTGCTGCAAGTTTTTTTTGACATGGTAGAGGCGTTATGATGAAGCAGGTGCCTAGATGTCAAATTATCACTGTTCATTTTTATTATAGTCTCCAAGATTAGCTGCATTAGAAACTTAATGTGAAATGAGGGGAATTGTTCCAAAAGATACATGGGAAAATACTGATAGTGTCATTTGTTTTGCATCCAATGTAATTGCACACCAAAATAATTATGTCCCTCTCTACATCTATACTCCAGAAGCCACTAAATAGTGCATGATGGAGGGAGCTCCATACATATTCCATTTTCATGTTGAACAATGGAAAAAAATGACTATTTATGTGCCTCTATATATGTCCTTATCTCTTATCTTATTTTCATGATCCCTGCATGAGAAATATGATGGGAGCAGCAGAATAATCTCTCAGTCTCCCTTGAATACAGGTTCTTTAAATTTATCCAACAGTGTTCTGCAATCCAATTTACGTTCCCAGAGCACTTCTGTTACACTTTCTCATGGGCATATCTCTGAATTTGTTGGTTGTCTGTTGTCATACCTACCTGTTAAGAACTCAAAACTCTGGAAAAATACTCCAGAATTTGTCACACTGGTGACTCATATGCAATTTCCTTTACAGATGCAGTGACTTTCCCAGAACCCTTCTAATAAACCCAAGGCTTCCATTTGCTTTCCACAATACAAATCTTAAGAGATATTCACTTCTAATATTGCTTCTTAGTATTGCCCATAAATAATTGTACAATGTGATGAGCTCAAGGTGTTCACCACTAATCTTGTGCTGGAATACCTTTGTTATATGCATTATCTTCCATTTATTTACATTTGAAGAGACCTGCCACTCACTGCACTAATTAGAAACTTTGTGCAACTCTTTCAGCATTTCCTTACAATCATCCAGAAACAATACTTTCCTGTAGACAGCAGCATAGTCAGTGATAAATCTTAAAGTGTTGCTGACCCTATCCAATAAATCATTTACACATAATGAGAACATTATAGATGCTATTAAACCTCCTTGGGACACACATGATGTTACTTTCATTCTGTTGAACATTTGACATCCAGTATAACGTACTGTGTTGTATTATTCAAATATTCACCAAACCAATCACACATCTGAGAAGAGATTTCACGTGATCATTTCCTCTTTAGTATCTGATTACTTGGTATTATCCAGACTCTGCACTAAGATATTTTTCAGCTTTCTCTAAATGAAGCAGCCACAGTTTTTCTGCCATTTTAACAGCAGCAAGCTTAAGAACACACAACAGTGGCAATGATGTCTTCTCTGGTTCTGGTTTCCTACAACATGATTTACCCATGAGAGGAGCTATTAAGTAGAAAATTATACGGCAAACAAACAAATGACTGCTATTGTAACATGAAAGTGTCTGTAAACCAAAATCTTTTCTGTATATAAATACCATTAATTCTCATTAAATGCTTACATTGACAGTGGTTGCTTTGGTGCTCAGTCTAAAGAACTGATAATAATAATTGAGGGGACGTGACCAGTGACAAAAACTGGAACTCTGTTGATGAGTAAACATTTTCAGATGTTTAATGAAATGGTGGGATAATACTTAGAGAAACTATAGAACATTAACAGAGACGGCATTTCCACAGGTTACCATCCACTTAAAAAAGAATCCACAAGATTTTCATCACACTGTACAACAGGATAATGATAGTCATTGTCTGCTTCTTGAAACCAAAAATTAATTTCAAAGAATTTATTTAAAACTGAGGAAAAATCATACTGATGGGAAAGCAAATAACTCAAATAACATAAAGCAGTGAATAGTAAATGACAAGTAACTTGACATTCAGCAAATACTTCCCTTTTCCTTCTACAAATTTCTTCTGCTATGCAGGCAGATCAGAAATGCTGATATTTTCTAACAGTCATTTGCATTTTTGACATTTTCTTCAACTGATTATCACATTTGATATTGCAGATTGAGATATCACTACATGTGCCACAGCCATGCCACTTTACAATGATCACCAGAATATAAATGCAGATGTTGATAGAGAGCACAAGTCTTCCTTTCCTAATATTGCCATCATCTAGCCCCTGTTCTCATACATTGCTCTCATTATAATTCATCACCTATGGCAACACGGCGGTTTCTTATTTATATACACTTTTCAGTTGAGGTTTTCCTGAATCCAGAGAAAAATTTCTGTTCACTCTTATCTCAGAGGCTGCAGCTCTAATCATTTTAATATTTTCTGGTAACCCATTTCTGAAATGAGTAAAGTTTAACTGACTAGCAGTTAAAGTATAGTATAGTAATATACAAGCCCCATATCAAATTAAAACCTAATTCTCATCATATTTGGTACATTGGTACTACAATCATTCAGGCTTGTAGCTTATAATAGCAATCACTTAATTTCTGGTACCAACATAGTTTAAAACACATTATCACTGTCAAATTTGTGTATGTTGTTGCCATTTTGTAATTTTTTGGATGCGGTCACTGAGCACTGTGCGCAACACATTTTTCCACCTTCCACTTTTCACTTAAAAGCACCTTTCATCATACCTGTCTGGGTCACAAAGTCAAATGAGTTATACGACCAACGAACATTTAGTGCACTGTACATCTACAGCCTGCAGTGGGATAAATGTAAACGCAGTAAACATGAATAAAAACACTGCTACCCATTCAGTTTGTTATAAGAGATGTGGCTGATTGGCAATAATTGGATTAAGAAGGAACAGACAGATAAGAATTTCTCAATGAATAAAAGATGTAAAAATGACAACATTCATTCTGCAGAAACTGTATCTTTTTCGGAATAGGTTATAAATTGCCAATTAAGTATGTGAACCAAAAGCTGTACATTGTTTGGCTGAAATGTTTAGTGTGTATTAAAATGTTTGTAAAAAGTGGAATCCAGTAATCAAGAACAAATCATCATAACTAAAACCAATAATGTAACTCATGTACATAATAGAATGGCATGAATATAAAAGTTAGTAATTACTGAAGACAAAAATGCATTGTGAGTATTTTCTTTGTAATATGGATACTCACTACTAATATCTCAACATAGTATCAGTTGAGACAGAAATTAAGCCAGCTGCACAAGGAAAACTACACAGTTTTACACTGAACAGGCAACACAAGTGCTACCTGGACTGAAAACTGACAGTTATGTTGAATGAGGTAACCGAATGATTGAAATTATGTCTTCAGAAATAATTACATATGGGACAAAGACAGTGATGAAGATCAATATGTATTCAATGCTACAACAAATGCTGCACTACCTCACTTGATTTTTCTATTACAGAACTGACTGTCTTGTTGATTTTTTTCTGATATGTTTCATCCAAGTTTTATAAACTCATCATATGAACATTCTATTTCAGCATATGTTTTCTGTTATTCATACTACATAATGAGCACAATAGTAGTCAAATGATTCCAATATTTTGAGTTGTTACACAGTGCACATCCCTCTCTGTTTCACTGAAGAGCATACAAATTCTATAACATTTATTTCAAACTAATTTTTGTGTATATTGCAAATGATTATGCCTTTACTTCATTTTATTTTAATATTAATATATTAGCATCATAATTCACAATATTTTGACTGTCACACAAAGAGAAAAACTGAAATAAAAAATAGAACAGTTAAATTTAATATTAACTGCAAGAATGCTACTAGAAACTTTACCTGTAAAAGTTGACATACATGACAACCTTTAACACATACAACTAAATGTCATATAAGCCTGGATGGAGATGGTACTTACTTGCTCCTTAATCATCACAGCCTGTTGACGCTTGAGTTCTCGTTCCTGTAAAATAAATTGAGAGGGAGATAAATAGAAACCACACAGCTCTGCAGAACATTTCAAAATTACAGCATTGACTTACTGTTGTTAAATACTTCAAAAAATGATGATAAATGAAATACCATTGTAACAATATAAAACAACAATATTATCACTAAAGCTGTGGATGCATAACTGATATTTTCAATGTACACAGTTTCATTTGCATGGCCTGTAGTACTTGAAGAGCCATTGCATAGTAAAACATATGGTTTAAAATAGAATACAAATGGAGCACTGCTGGATGTTACCTGTCCGGCACCTTCCGTTCATGGCTACTGTTCACTAGTAGTGACTACCCAAGTACACTTATAAAATAGTTCCCTACTAGCCTTTCTCATCCCAGAGAAACTGATATTGCATCTACAAATTGGCAAGCCAAAGAATGAATTTTACTTGTTTTGCTATGAACAAAGTTAAAATGTGGTTGAGTGCCCTCTTGTTGCAATGTAGCAACAGATAAGTTCCAAGAAACAGAGTGAATTCTGACTCATATCTCTCCAAAGTTAGCAGTGCTGTTAAGGACACCCACAATTCATAGCAATTATGACACTCAGTTAAGTTCAGTAATAACTCACATGCCTGCCACAGCTCTAGTAAAACATAAATGAAAAGTGGAACATCGTGATTAGCTCAGTCTACCACCATATATGGGTGCAATGGGTTACAAAACCAGCAAAAGGTTGAGCACATTGGTACCAGACTATGTTTAGTGACAATTTCCATTTTAAAGCAGATTACAATCATGGTTATTTAAGAATCAGATAGTATTGTGCTGCCAAACCATTTGATGTGGAAACACCAGTGTGAGGCACTGCAGACTAGGACACTTCAAACTGTAACCACTCTCAACAACATTCGTTAGTTCAAGGGAGTCATACTGGCTAAATTGTACCCACCTAGTTTTAAACTTCAATAAGACAATTCCCATGACCACATGTTTCCTGGAATTGTATTTTTAGCTTCTTCTTAGCAGTGCAGATACTTAACCTTCACAAGCCTTTCCATTCATGAGACATATGAACAAACACTTCTGTATGAAAAATGGTACTCATCAACAAAATTATCAGCAGTTACTACAGAAAAACCAGTGACTCATACTAGCCTGTAAACATTCCATGAATACATTGCACATCAATCCCATCTAGTTCTATGATTTACAGAAACTCCAGCTCTAGATAATGATCTGTTTATGAAATATGTGGTATGCACATATATTAATGTAGAGAAGTTAAATAAACCAGTTGGTATTTCTTTCTTTCTTATGTACTTGCAGCATAAATAAAAATAGAATAGATGCTTTTGTGATGTAGTGCTACAGAAGAAGGTTTACGATTAGATGGCTAACTGAATAATGAGAGTAGTGTTGAAGACAAACTGCCTTCATCACAACAACAATCTTATGACAATGTCCGCATGTCATGCAGCCATGGAAAGTTGTTTTTGCATGAAATTATGAAAGTATTTACATCTCTTTGAAATATTTTACACGACTGAGACCTACCATTTCAGGTATACATAACAGATGTTTTGTCATACCAGCATTAAGAGTTCATTATTATCCCTATGGCTGAAACAAGAATCTAGATCTGCAAACAGACTTACATGGATATCCAACCCTTCATATTTCTCAAAATCTTTCTCGTTTAATCCCCAAAAGTTCATTTTCTGATAATTATGAATCTATCATCAAACACTTGGAATACCAGTAATAGTTTTATATAGAGACGTCAGATTTCCTGATATTTTTGAGCAAAATACATATACCAAAAATGACATCATTTGGAGGGATCTTTAATGTGGTACATCAATTAAACTGGATATTTTCATACATGAAAATCACTAAATACATCACATAGGCTTCACTAATATATAACATTTCAGCCATTCAGTGTGCTTTTATCAGATGGTTACAGCACAGGATTATTACATAATGCAAATATGTTTCTCGTGGTAAAACAGAACACAACATCTACATCTACATATACTCCTCAAGCCACCGAATGGTGTGTGGCGCAGGGCACTTTACGTGCCACTGTCATTACCTCCCTTTCCTGTTCCAGTTGCATATGGTTCGCAGGAAGGACGACTGCCGGAAAGCCTCCATGCGCGCTCAAATCTCTCAAATTATACATTCGTGATCTTCTCGGGAGGTATAAGTAGGGGGAAGCAATATATTCAATACTTCATCCAGAAACTCACCCTCTCGAAACCTAGACAGCAAGCTACACTGTGATGCAGAGCACCTTTCTTGCAGTGTCTGCCACTAGAGTTTGCTAAACATCTCCGTAACGCTATCACGCTTACCAAATAACCCTGTGATGAAATGCGCTGCTCTTCTTTGGATCTTTTCTATCTCTTCTGTCAACCCGACCTGGTACAGATCCCACACTGATGAGCAATACTCAAGTATAGGTTGAACAAGTGTTTTGTAAGCCACCTCCTTTGTTGATGGACTACATTTTCTAGGGACTCTCCCAATGAATCTCAGCCTGGCACCTGCCTTACCAACAATTAATTTTATATGATCATTCCACTTCAAATCATTCCGTATGCATACTCCCAGATATTTTACAGAAGTAACTGCTACCAGTTCCAAGAAACAGAGTGACTTCTGACTCATGTCTCTCCAAAGTTAGCAGTGCTGTTAAGGACACCCACAATTCATAGCAATTATGACAGTTAGTTAAGTTCAGTAATACCTCACTGAGAGAATGCTTATTTCAATATTTATTCAATATTATTTTTACCATATTTTGAATGAAGTTTGAGATGACCACATGATTTGCTGTGTAGCCAAGGTTCTAGGTTAGGTTGAAAATTGATTGTGTGTTTTCAAAACTAGTGTCATATTTGGTGTTTTACATATTTACACTTTCATACTATGCAAATATTAGGTTGTGCAAAAGCATCTGGAAATGTCATGATGATGAGTAAAGTTGTTAGTGGACTGGAGTTCTGGGAAGTAAGGTATTTGTGTTTGACATCACATCTAGAGCCATAAATCTTTGCATGGGAAAGGAGTTGTCATATGAAGATTAGTGATGAGAAAGAGTGTTATAATCCAATTTCAGCATTCAGTAAATATCTGTTACCAATATAAGAAACTGCTGCTCTCAGATGTGTGATATTTCTACTCAAAAACCCACTTATTTCACATTACGTCATGAGGAAATAGTCAATTTTGCTTTATTTTATGTGTTATTGTTTACATGAAGTTTTCCTGTTCGTATCAATGAAACAAAATTGGCCAGTAATCAATTTTGCAATAATTCTTAATGAAAAACCCAGAGGTGATATTAAATGTTACTTTATGCAGATCAGTTATGCAAGCAGGTCAAGGATAAAAAAATGCAGTACTTATGTTCCAGAAACAAACACATAAAATATCTGAATGATACAAAAATTTTTAATAAAGTTTCGATTTTACAGTAAGAGTGGGTAACTTAAAATTGCCACTCAGTGTGAAATTCACATAGCTTAGTAAGAAGCTGGCAGTTACTGTACGTATTTTTCAAGTTATCAGAATTTAGGTTGCAAAATGTATTTTTCAGTTTATCAGTATTTGGTTATTCCAAAAGGAATGTACTATAACTTGCAATAAAAAGTTATGAAATAAACATGAAACTGCACAAGTTGTATAGACATAATTTACATATGATCAGTTTTGACTATGGCCTTTATCAAGTGAAGAAAGATCACAATATCTACAGAGTAAATGTGACATTTAAAGACAATAATGCCTCTCTATCAATTGTGACTTTCACACTGTAGATTTTTAGCAACTAATACAGATATAATTGGTCAAAACTGGTTTAAGATGAAGCAATTAAGTAATGTAAACTACCCTGCAAATATGTAACAATGTAACTGACAGGTAACAACAATGAATGTATGGACAGTATACTGGGGAGTTACCTAGTGAAGAAACAAACTAATATCCCCCAAACAATTTGTGAAGAGCTGTCCTCAACCTGAAAGCTAGTTTGAACATTGCAGTGCTTAACTTTGCATGGTCCTCTTGAAGATTGTGTGCCCTTGTCTTAATTCAATCTTTTGATCGGATTTACCCAGGAAGTTACATGGAAACCTACAGTTCAATGATGACCCTAAACCACAGCACAACTTGGCATTTTTCACATCAATAATTCATTGACAGAGGTGAAAGAAACAATGCCACAGAAAAATTTTAGTATTTACTGAGGACTGAACCCTGAAGCTTTGAATTTTAAGTTTGACCTACAGCAACTGAGCCATTTTCCTCCATAGTATGTCATTCAATCTTTGAAACTCAATTAGCACACATTCTGACCATACAGTTTCTGTGACAGAATAAACTATTAAGATTATCTGAGTAAAACAGTCATGCTGAATGATACTTTAATTTAATTTTCCAGTGCTAAAGTTCAGCATCCAAATTTCTGTCAACCAGAGTTAATAGGCCCCCTGTCTCTAAATTACCAATGATTTTGCACTTGTTTGCATTTAACTTATTGGAGATGGCGTGAGACAGAGGAGTCACGGAAATTAGCAATTAGAATGAGCAGTTACACGAATTAGTACAAAATACTGTTAATACCATCATTGCCATATAATTTAATTTTAACACAACATGGAAAATGTGTTTAAATATCTGTATGCACCTTAAGGGTTTTAGAAAAGGTGATGATTATTCACTCGAGAGATTTTAAACAATTATCAAGTTATTCAAGAAAAGTTGCCAGAACCCAGCACAAATACCAAAATTTGAGGCAGTGCCTTTCCGTGCCTCCCCTGTTTTCAAGCTTGGCCAGCACTGGGGTAAAAATGTAAAAAAGAAATTGCAGTGAATGGGTCTCCTTATTCTGCTGCTGTACTGTATTTAAAAAGTTTACTGTATGTCATTAAAATCAATGATTTCCAATAAAAGATGAAACTGTGGTACATGATATGGACTAGCAACAAATTAGGTACCCCTCTAAATGTAGAAATATGGGGAGCACTGAGAAAGAGAAACTGCAGGTGTACTCCGTTTCAAAACATTACAGACAATGAGTGAATTATTAGACTACAATGATGAAATATCCTCAAATTAACAGTCAATTAACACAGTTATCTTAACAGAATGTTTCAACTAGCATTGCAGAAGACAAATTGGAAGCAAGTCAACACATTGCTTCAACCGTTAATCCAACAACATTTAATCAGCGAAATTCACCAAGAAAGCTTGGATTCTTGTACATTAGTGCACATATTGTACATTGCTAGTGTGCATGTTTCACTACCTATAACCTTTATAACTGAAAACTAATCAAAGACCAAAATTTTGAAGTTAATAGTGAATTTCATGAGCTATACTGTCCTGCAGTAAACTTAACTAGCACCAACTGTTACTGAAACATACCACCTCCCTGCCTGTCATTGTCATTGCCATTTAATTTCCATCATTGCCATCAATAATGATTTATCAAACAGGTAGTATGTTTATCAGCCATATTAAGAGAGTGTTATGTATACTTCATGTTAGGAACATACCTGTTGTTTGCGAAGCTGCTCCTCCTGTCTTTGTTTCTCCAGCATTTCTTGGCGTCGGCGTCGGACCTCAACATGAAACAGACATGAAAAAAATCAAGCAACTAGTTGTGCAACTAAACACTATCTCAAGATCATACTGCCTTTCTTACATTTTCTGTACCATTAATTCAACATTAAAAAGCACTGAAAGAACGTTTCAGAAATGTACAGCATTTATGGGATAGATTTTCTCCAAAACAAATAACAAGACTAATACTGTTATATTTAAAATAAAATGAATTAAACTTATAAGTTCATTTAAAGGGAAAGTCCCTCTTATAAGTAAACACATATTCTTAACATATATCAAGTAATGTGCTTTGTGTCAAATGATAATGTCATCTCATGTTCTATCAACCAATCAGCCATGGATTTCATTTAAGGCTATGTAAAATGCCCAACTAATTTGCTGCAGAACGATTTTTCCCCCCAGAGAATAATCTCTCTTGCTTCACCTCATTCTGTACCATAAATTTAAGGAATTTTCTGAGTAGAACATTATCTGGGTACCAAATGTATTTCTTATCATCAGCAACTAGCGAGTTATTAGAGGCCACATTTATCTCTGAGTGTTAGAATCCTCCTAACTAACAGTAAAAACATCTGTGGACAATTTATCATTGGAAGTGAACCGATGGAAGTGCTAATTATGTACTAATGTATGTGGAAGACATATCTGCATTACATTATATTTAGAAAAATAAAAGATCAATAGTTAACAGTCTCTGAATATACCTTCTGGTTACAACTCAGATTCACATCCACAGCCTGTGAATGTGGTACTATTACGACCAATAAGAAGGCATTCAGTGCTGGTGTATAGTGGAGCACTTTTAAACTTTTAATTAAGCGTCAGCCAATGTCCAGTGCAATAATATGCTTTTACAACTGACAAGTGTTTATGTAATTGACTGAGTTTGATTAGCTATGGATGCACCAGCACAATCACTCATTGACAGAATAATTTCCGAATGTATCTTCGTCCACCAGTGATACATAAGTTATTACAGTATAACATAGCACATCATCTACCAGCCCCAATAACACTGTTATAAGACAAAGCACCTATCTGAATCATGCCAGGCATTTTTAAGTGTGACATATAGTAGCCTAGTATGTGTTAAGTGTGATGCCACTTGGACCTATCCTTCGTCACCCTCATTAAACATATGTCATGAAACGGCACACTGAACAACAACACAGTGGAACTGAATTGTTAGTCCAGATTCTACTTCAGCAGTAACAATGATCATGTTCCTTGCAGTAAGTTCCTCAAACCTTTGCCATGGTGTTCTACCCCTCTTACTAGTGATGTGTAGGTCTAAATCACCACTGCACATTACATTAGTCAATACTAGTAGTGCGAAGAGAATCATGATACTGTCAATCTACATGCAGGACATCTTGTAGCAACATTTTGTCACATGTAGTATACTTTCTAGGAGGAAATTCCCTGAAGAAATACATAGCTGCATCATGTCAAGGGTACAGCTAATCTTACACTTCCATGGCCCATCAGATTACCTGAAATCTCAACAGCAGACCACATGCAGGATCATCTGGAATGCCATGGGCAATTATCTTCTGATGAATAGGAATTAAATGTCCAATTCCAGCAAATATAGACTGATGCATAGCAGTTTATCACCTTCAGTCGCTATGCCTCCCTACTTACCTTCTGTCTAAAATGGGGAGATACCCCAACATGGTACAAAAAGTTCTCTCCATGTGTGTTAATTTTTCTCATAAAATCAAAAAAACAGCATCATTTTCACTAGGCTGTTAGTCTGAATGAGTACTTCATTACACACTGCTGGCCACTTTCAATTGACCAAGTATTGTGTGATGCATTAAGTTTTAAGCAATTACAAAAACCCTTTTGGGAGTATGATTATTATTGTTATTATTATTTTATTTATCCATTTAGTTTTTTGTTTGCTTTGTCTTTCACTGTGAGCAGGAAGGATGTTTTTACGTCAACTTCATATTTGTACATTACCTCATATTCATACACTACATTCAAAAATTTTTATTTAGTTTCTCCTTTACATAACAAATGGGCAACACGTGTATGGTACAAAATCTGAGGTTGTTGGATTGTGAAAGGAGAAACTCAAAAAATAACATCTGTACAAGATATCACACATTTTTGTGGTATAATGCTGACTTTTATAACAAAATGTATATTCCAGTCAGTGTTAAATTTTACAGTTTGCTATCTTAGTCAGGACACTTTTCCTTTCACTCTTCTAAAATAAGTGCTCAAAATCATCACAAATTTTTATTTATACTAATTATAAACATGTATATGACTCTGCACATAGGTCTCATCTAATCTTAAGCTGACGTCTTCAAAGCTTTGGAGGCAGTCTGATAGAGATTTAAGCAAATCCATTTTTTTTTGTATGTGTGCCTGTGACCATCATTAACAGTGACCTAAAGTAATGTTAGTCACTTGACTAAACCAAAGGCACTATCAGGGATAACTGTTGTTCATTAGAACAGAAAGCCTGACAGTAGTACAGAGGCTTCACCTCAATGGCAAATAAATAACTGAATCACTGAAAATTCTTCCATACATGGAAACAGAAGCCCATCAACAACAGAATCAAATGCTTATTTAACACACCCATTGGAGCATATGTTCCTCACACTTACATTTTCTTAAAGGAAACTGTTGTGATGAGTCATCATCAGTGCAATTAGTGCAGAGTATTTCTATCTTCACTTCAAGACGGCACGAAACAACAGAGATTTTTGTATACTGTGGTACCAGAAAACAATAGATGAGGAAGAGACATCGGGTGTAAAGGAGGAAAGTTGCTACTTGAACAACATCAGTACAATTGCTCCTTAAAATCATGATCTACGAAGAGCTACATTACCAAAATACAGTCAACTATTTAGAAATATATGAACATGATCACTGACATCTACCTTACTACATAAAGCTCTGAAAACACTGTTGCTGTGGTATCTACACCATGTGAAAATTAAAAAAAACACCAATTGGAATAATTCATTATAAAGACATACAATTAAATATCAGTTGAAATGGAGGAAATATCAGTACTCCTCAGAATAATTACACTCTTCCATAACCAATGAAAATAATCTTGTTATGAAGTTATTTTGTATTTCATAACACAAGTCCTGTTAAACAACAACTCCAAAACATGCAAAAGTAGTAAATATTAGTTGTGGTAGTACATTTTCCAGACATTAAAATAACAGACAGTAAGAAATTAAGAAAATGAAAAGGAATTTCTAAGTTGACAAACAGATATTTTAGACCATTAAAATATTTTCATTTACACTTTCATATTATAAGTGTTGTAGTATACCACACACTGAATGAAATATTACTTAATCAAATACTGCTTTTCCAATAACATCCAAGAAAAGGAAAAAAATGAATAATGGAATCTGTCATCCCTGACAGAATTCAAATATCTAAACAGAAGGCAGGAAATGTGCTAAATTAACCAATATGTATTGCAGATAAAGAGTGAAAAAACACAGGCATTACAAATTTATGCAAGTAGAAGGTACAAAGCCTCACACAGTGTCAAGCAAATGACATGAGGACTGGACTGAAACAGACAAACAGATACGAACAATGATAAGTATAAAAACTTAACACATGTCATCATAGATATGAATTGCTATACTTGCATGCAATATCACCTCAGAAACACACTGGTCAAATTAACATGCACATCAGCAGTTAACTACAGAAATTTTATAGGACAGCATCATAGCAATGAAATGTTCACAACTCAGCAAAGCAAAACAGTTGCAGATGTTACAGTTCATGTTCAAACCATTAAACAACAATGTTGGTAAACATAATAGTGCACAAGGGAATTATACTGAAAATTGTTATCAGTTCAGTTTCCATTACCCTTTTTCTATCGTTTCAACCATACCATCAAAACATCACTAAAGTTATAGCAATGAAATCTTCCACACATCTCGTTAAGATGTTGCTTAATATTTTGTTACAACATGTGGAAAATTCCAAACATATTTACAAACCTGTTTTCAGTTCAGATTTTCTTTTTAAAAAAATAATAGGGTTCTTTGGCAACAGACCAAAATTTTGCAATGATCAACTGAATTAGCACACATGAAACTTGAACTATATGGGTTAGATCAGGATTCAGTCACACGCTGTAATGAAACAACTTAAAATAACGTAACAACCCCACAAAATGCTTAAGAATGCACAGAAAAGTAAGTTTAACCTATTTTATCAAAATATTAGAGGATTGAGTAACAAAACAAAAGAACTTTTCTGTTTGGAAAATTTAGAAAGCTCTGAAAAGATGAACATCCTGAGCCTACCTGAGCACCATTTAACCAAAGGATTAGAGAAGTTAAATATAAAAGATTACACTCTAGCATCCAACTTACTCAAGCAGAATTAATATGGGAAAAAAAGGAGCTGTTACATATATTATGACAAAATATAATTTCAGAAACATTGAGACAAGTAGATTTTGTAGCGATACTATGCTATCTGTCAGACAGCAGCAAGCGGTTAGTAGCCTGTGGTGATTTCAATGTGGATTTTCTAAAAGGATTCTGATAGCAAAAATGATCTGGAAACCTTATTTGGATCCTACAATTTTATTTCAGTAATTAAGTTTCCATCAGGGGTGGATAAAAGCAGTAGGACCCAACTGATAATGCTTTCTTTAATGGATCTTAAAGCAAGAAAATGACTGTATACCCAGTAACAAATGCTTTCTCTGACCATCATGCACTGTTAGTTAGGATAAATAAGATAGAGCTTCAAAGTATTCGTACTCCTCAGTGGAAATCAGTTAGTATAATTAATGACTGAAGATCAAATGTTTTTAAGAACAATTTACAAGAGGTGATCTGAGATGAAATTTATAATGAACCAGATGCTGACATAAAAAATCTGTTCAATGATAAATTCATTATATTATTTGAAAATCGCATTCATAGGACATTAAACAGCCATGTAACAAAACCATGTGTAACTAGAGGGATTAAAGTATCTCATGAAAGGAAAAGGAAACTGCATATTTTGGCAAGATTATGTAGAGATCCTGTAATGTTTGCACACTACAAAAACTGTTCAAAATTACTATGAAAACTTATTTCTAAAAAACCAGGGAACATGTACATTATGTCAGAAATAAGTAATTCTGACAACAGACTTAAGGCCATATGGAGTATAGTGAAATGAGAGACAGGAAAACCAGCCACAAAACAGGATAACATCACTGCTGAATTGAATGGAAGGCTATAAATGATGAGTAATAGATGGAAAACATATTCAATAATCATTTCTTTGTTATAGCACAAAATATAGGGACAGATAGTTCAAGAGAAAATCACAGCAGTATGTTGAAAAAGAAACTCTCATAAAACTCAGTCATATTAATGTATCACCAATGTGCCTTCTAAAATTAAGAAAATTATATATTTTGTCAGAAATAAAAGCCCATTTGGATTTGATAGTGGTTTCAACAAAGTACTAAAGATCTGTTCCCAAATAATACACCCTGTCTTATCTGAAATATATACTGCATCACTAACTCACCGAGCGAGGTGGCGCAGTGGTTAGCACACTGGACTCGCATTCAGGAGGACGACGGTTCAATCCCATCTCAGGCCATCCTGATTTAGGTTTTCCGTGATTTCCCTAAATCGTTTCAGGCAAATGCCGGGATGGTTCCTTTGAAAGGGCACGGCCGATTTCCTTCCCAATCCTTCCCTAACCCGAGCTTGTGCTCCATCTCTAATGACAGGACGTTAAACACTAACCACCACCACCACCACCACCACCACCACCACCACCACTAACTCAAGGTAAAGGTGACAGGATTTATGTCACTAACTACAGATCTGTTTCACTACTGACAATGTTTTCCAAAATTTATGAGAAGGTGATATATTCTAGAATAGTATCTCACTTGAGCAACAATACTGTCCTCAGTAACTCATAATTTGGACCTCGGAAGAGTCACTGTACAGAGAATGCCATTTACATGTTCATTCACCACATATTACAAATTTTAATTAACAAAATAGCACCAATTGGTATTTTCTGTGATCTGTCAAAAGCATTTGACTGTGTGAATCACAATATCCTCCTAGATAAACTGAGGTTTTATGGGATTGATTGTACAGACAATCAAAGGATAATGTCATATATAAATAAAAGAAAGTGGAAAGTTGAACTTAGTAATTCAACCCATGTAGTCCAGGAACATTATTCTGCCAGGGGAGAAATCATCTATTGGATTCTGCAAGGCTCAATCTTAAATTTGCTACTGGTTCTCATACATGTAAACAATTTCCATCTAGTACACAACAAGCAGAATTAGTTCTTTTTGTGGATGACACTAATACTGTAATCAATCCAAGCATACATACAGCACCAGAAGAAATAGTAACCAATGTTCTTAAAAGTATCATTGACCAGTTTTCTGTGAATGGTCTCACACTCTATTTTAAAAAGGCATGACATATTCAGTTCTGCACACCTAGATGTACTAGACAAATGAGAAGTATAATACATGGTGAGAATACAATAAATAGGGCAGAAACTTCAGAATCCTTATATATCCATATCAATGAGAATTTAAACTGGAAAAAGCACATTTAGGAACTTCTAAAACAATGTGGTTCACCCACATTTGCACTTAGAAGCATTGTAAATCTTGCAGAGAGACAAGTCAGTATGTTGACATTTTTGGATATTTGCATTCAGTAATGTCATATGGAATGTTCTGTGGTAATTTATCTTTAAGAAAGAAAGTCTTCATTGCTCAAAAATGTGCTGTAAGAATAATATGTTGTGCTTCCCCACAATTGTCTTGTAAACACATAATTAAGGAGTTTGTCATTTTGACTGCTACTTCACAGCATATTTATTCCCTCATGGCGTTTATTGTAAATAATTCACTACAGTTCACAAGGAACAAAGATGCACATAATTACAATATCAGAAGTAAGGATGACATTCATCATGCCTTAATTTTTTTTCATCTGTCACATTTTCACTTGACTGTCCCTTATACAGAACTTGTGTTCTGGCTTCATAACCTTTACAAAGAGAGGTAAATCATTCTTTTCTTCACATGCCTGGATATATTAACAAGGTTTATGAGATAAAACTAACTGTGCAATGATGAGAATTCTTACATTGCTTCTCTGCTGCGGTGAGACCACAGAAGGCATCAGATATGGTGTACCAAGAAAGCCCAATGTATGTCACAAAACACAGAATGGCTACTGCATAATGACCCAAATAAAATGATTTTAGGTAAATTTCACAAATATACAATTCACAAAATATACAATTTTGTTAGTTATGTCTGAATCACCGTCACAAATTTCAAGCTAATCTTCTCATTTCTAGGTAGGACTTACCAAAATCCATTGGAGATGTTAATAAAAAATTAATCATTGAAAAAATCACAATGAAATATAATTATGATGTGAGAACAGGTAACTAATCAGCAAACAGAAGAGGTTCTGAGAATCTCTCTCTCTCTCTCTCTCTCTCTCTCTCTCTCTCTCTCTCTCTCACACACACACACACACACACACACACACACACACACACACACCTGCAAATCCCTGCTCTTCCCATGTTTCTTCCTCCATCCCTGTTTTCATCTATTTCACTCTCATGTCCCTTGATACTTCTCCTGTGTTTTTCTACTCCACCTTAGCTCACATGTGTCAACCTTCCTCCATAGCTTCATTTTGCTCCCTTTCTTTCTGAACCAGTTCTCAGCATTTGTCATAACGACACTCTATCCAGCTCCCAGTGGTACATATCAGACACTCCTGCACACACCTGTGTGTCCTACTCTATCATATTCCTTTATTAATCCCCTCCCCTGTCATTTGTCCCTCTTCCCACCCGTGCCTTTTTGTTGCCCTGCTTCCACCCCAACCGAGATCACAAGTTGCCCCATTCAGGCTGCAGTGCCAGCAAACACAAGTGGTGTTTCGTGTGTGTATCTCTGTGTGTGTGTGTGTGTGTGTGTGTGTGTGTGAGAGAGAGAGAGAGAGAGAGAGAGAGAGAGAGAGAGAGAGAGAGACGTGCATATGTGTATGCAATCACCCACCCACGCATACAAACACCCACAAGCGCGCACGCGATCGCGTGCGCGCACACACACACACACACAAAACACCACTTGTATTTGCTGACACTGCAGCCTGAATGGGGTAACTAGTGATCTTGGTTGGGTGGAAGCAGGGACAACAAAAAGGCATGGGTGGGAAGAGGGACAAATGACAGGGAAGGAGATTAATAAAAGAATATGCTAGAGTAGGACACACAGGTGTGTGCAGGAGTGTCCGATATGCACCAAAGGGAGCTGGATAGAGTGTCGTGAGGACAAATGCTAAGAACTGGTTCAGAAGGAAAGGGGAAAATGTGGAGCAAAATAAAGATACGGAGGAAGGTTGACACATGTGAGCTAAGGTGGAGTAGAAAAAAAAAAACAGAAGTATCAAGGGCCATGAGAGTGAAACAGATGTAAACAGGGATGGAGGAAGAAACATGGGGAGGGCAGGGATTAGCAGATATTACGGTCAAGAGGAAAGGGACAGGAAAGTTGTTAGAATGAAGGAAATGTTGCATGGAGAATTCCTAGATGGTGTTGAAGAGTAAAAGGGAGGAGGAGGAGCAGGAGGAGGAAGGGATCAAGATAGCACAGGCTGTGATTTAAGTCACTGAAGTTGGCCACATTACTTATGTTAAGCAGGATGCTCCACAAATGTAGCTAGAATATAGTGTATCAATTGCCATTTATCCAAGTGTTTAGTTTGTTCACAGTCATACTCATAAAGAACACTGTTCAATGGTTGCATGTTAGATGATATGGCTATGTCCTGCCTCTGATGTTCCATCAGCTCCCCACCACACACTTCTCCCATGTCCCCACCCCCAACCATCCTAGTTGAGCAGCAGTACAATAAGGCAACAATGGGTGTATGTGTGTGTGTGTGTGTGTGTGTGTGTGTGTGTGTGTGTGTGTTTTTCAGCTCTAAAGAAGAGCTCATCTGAAGGCTTAACATTTTTTTCTCTTTTTCTGTAAGTCAGTCTGCTGCTCAGCGCACATTCTTTTGAGAAATTATCTATCTTCACACACCTCATTAAACACAAAATGAGGTATATGGAAAAATCTTCGCTGAGTTATTGAAACCACAGGAGATAACATGTCTAGTGGAAGTCAGAGCAGTAACTGTTCTTTCAAAAGTCAAATTTTTCATGTAGAGCAACTACAATCCTTCAAACCTTAGAATGGTTTCAGGACAATAAATTGGTAGAGAGTGTTGTAGAGGTGATGTTTCATGAAATTACTCATTTGCTACAATTTCTGTCTCATAAAAGGATGTTCATGGGTCTTGGTCTTACCTTATATGACACATTTTCTGTGTATCTAAATGGTAAGAATTTAATTGTCCACATTACCTGTAATTTTAACACTAAAATATTTGTTGTAGTTCCAGAGACATGTGGGAACATGAGAGGCAATACTGACCCTAAGGCTTATCTTAGAAGATAGACTGAAAAAAAAAAGGCAAACCTATGTTCGTATCATTTGTGATCTTTTGACAATGTTGACTGGAACACTCTCTTTGAAATTCTTAAGATAGCCGGGAGAAAATACAGGGGGCAAAAAGTTATTTATAGTTTTTACAGAAACTAGACTTCAGTTACAAGTTGAAGAACTTGAAAGGGAAGTAATAGTTAAGAAGGAAATTAGATAGGGTTGTAATCTGTCTCCAATGTTATTCAATCTGTACACTGAACAAGCAACCAAGGAAACCAAAGAAAAATTCAGAAACTGAATTAAAGCCCAGTGAGAAGAAATTAAAACTTTAATGCTTGCTGAAAATAATGTAATCCCGTCAGAGATAGGAAAGGACTTGGAAAATCAGTTAGAAAAAAATTAATAGTATCTTGAAAAGAGATAAGTTAAACATCAACAGAAGTGAAACAATGATAACAGAATTCAGTCAAATCAAATTAAGCAACACTGAGGGAATTAGATTAAGAAATCAGACACTAAAAGTAGTAGATAGGATTTGCTACTTGGGCAGCAAAATAACTGACAATGTCTGAATAAACAATGTTATGAGAAGGATAGATTGCTACTCACCATAAAGCTAACATGCTGAGTTGCAGAAAGGCATGATGAAAAGACTGTTACATATAAGCTTTCAGCCAAATCCTTCTTCAGAGAAGAAAAGCACTTAAACATTCACACAAGCAAGCACACCTGACACATACACGACCACTATCTTTGGCTACTCTGGCCAGAGCAGCTGGAGATAGCTGCTATGTGTGTGTGAGGTGTGCTTGCTTGTGAGAATGTGTGTGCATTTCCTGAAGAAGTGTTTGACCAAAATCCTATATGTAAGAGTCAGTTTGTCTGCAAATCAACATGTCATCTTTACAGTGAGTAGCAGTTTATTCTTTCCATAATATTGTTTACATTCCAACCTGACCTTTCCATTGTTTAGTGCCAGAATTGAACAGGGTATAAAATGCAGACTGACAATAGCAAGAAAAGTGCTAATGAAAAAGACAAATTTATTAATACTGAATAAATATTTAAGTGTTAGGAAATCTTCGAAAGTTTTTGAAACATGGTACTACAGAAGAATGCTGAAGATTAGATGAGTAGAGAAGATTACTAAGGTGGAGCTACTGAACTGAATTGTGGTACAAAAAGGTTTATCATACAATTTGATTAAAAGAAGAGATCAATTGATAGGGCACCTACAGAGCATTAAGGAATTGTTAATTTAGTAATGGGTGATACTTGGGAGAGAGAGCAGTGCAGGATGAGAGGTGGTAAATCGTAGATGGAGATGGCTTGACTATATTAAGCAGGTTCAAATGGATGCAGATTTTAGTAATTATGCAGAGATGAATATGCTTGCACATGATGGACTAGCATGACACACTGTATCTTTGGAATTTTGCATTGAAGACAATAACAACAATAGTACAGATGAATTACAGATGAATAAAAAAAAGGATTAAGTCGTTGAGCTTTCAATCTCAAATCACTTCAACAGAGTTTACCAAGATGAAAGTATCTACTACTTTTCTTGACTTTGAAATACACTGAATGATATATTCTAAGAACTATCACCAAAAGTTTGTCTTACTGTTTGCTGGTGAATGTTTTAATGTGCCACCAAGAACAAGGGCACTAGAGAATAATTAATGATTCTTATTGGTGTAGATACATTTTGTTCTTTCCAGGATCTCTGGTGTGTATAATTCGTAACCTGCTACAAGTGCAAACATTTTCTCTGCAACCTGAATGCTGCTAACAGAAACAAAACTATATGAAAATATTTCATGAATTTGTGTTAAACTTTTTTCTGAAGTTTCACCCGAGGTGACAAAAACAAAGAAAACGCTCCTAAATACTTTGACCTAAGGTTAATTCTGCTCTTGTGCAGCTTAATACTCGTTACTTACTTACACAAAACAATAAATATTATTGTTATGAAAGGTAGACTACTACTCACAAAAATAGCTGTGTGCATTAAGCACTTCACTAATAGTAGAAGAAGATTACCATGATGAGAACAGAGTCTGTCAGTTCAAATAACTACTGAAGACTGGTACAAAAGTAAATGTCACAGGTGAGGGTACGTTCATGCATAATGAGACAAATATTACTGCCTAAGACATGTGAATGGGTAAAACATTGAAAAACACAAATGATAAGTTTCGAGATAATGATGGTATGTACAATATTTCTCATTCTCAAAGATTACAGACTCAAGGGTTCTTATTACAGTTGATAATGACAGCATTAGAATAGTGTAGACACTCTGCCCAGTCATTCTGCCATGGATGACTCTCAGTCACCACACTATCTACATTGTTGTTGTCTATCGCATGTGCTCCTTCTAAGTTTACCAGTATTCCAAAATATGGTCATATATTTTACCAATAACTTACAGATTTTCATGCAAATTGAAAATTCATGGCATAAATTCATTCATGTACAGATTTTCAATGCATTTGTGAGGGAACTTGTCTCTAGACTCCTCAAGCAATATCATAATCTTGCATACGTAAGTATTATTTCATACATTTTTTCAAGTTTGTAATAACTGCACATTCAAACCACTAAAAATTTCTGACTGCAAGCATATTGACTTCACCTTTCAAACTAACTGCAACCACTCTTATTTAGATTCACATACTGTATGATTACCTTATCTTTTTTCTTCTCTACTTGACACTCGAAAGGTAACAAAAGATAATTTCTTGATTATAATATCATCTCTTGATGCTGAGCTACTACATCTACATCTTTTACATTAAGTTTTGCACAGTAACCTAGAAAACCTCAGGAATTCTCAAAAGGACTTTTTTCAGGTGTTTCTGAGAAAGTATACAACAATGTAAGGTAATACTTACATTTCTTTGTTGCCTTGATACTAGAGGCAGTCTTCCACTGCCTTCCTTGGATATAATACTGTGATTCATGATAATAATAATGATAATAATAACAAATATGTTTCTGAGCTTTGAAATATTACAGGCAGATGTTCTCATATGGATTCAGTTTGCTTCTTCACTTCACAAAACTCATAATTAAATTATTATCAGTATTGTTGGACTGATAAAATATTGAACCACAATCAAAGCAAATGTTTCTCAGTCTTTCAGAGTATAGTGATTTCTCTGATCTCAATATTTTGGATCTTGGCATCCTTCAACATTTTCTATCAAAATGTCAAGTGGTGCATGGGAGAAAAATGTGAAACCCTGGGAAATAATCACGACCCGAGCCTACAAAACTTCATCTACAATAATGGATTAACATGGACAGCTTTGGAGGATTACAGTTTTTTGTTTATCTTTATGAAAATGCATTTAGCCACAATTGTGGCATCATATGTGGACATTTCTCTATTCTTTATTAAAGTAACGATGCAAAATAAAAATAAAGAAAATGTGAATTTGGAATCTGTGTGCAGTAAATCTATCTTGTTGTTTCACTTATGTATACTTATTTTAAATTATATTTAATAATAATAATAATAATAATAATAATGTTTATTTGTCCATGTTAATTTTACCGTCTTGGACATCGTTATATTTCCTGAGAATGACTATCCATTTCAGCCACATATCTATACTAAATGCAGCATGTTATTTGCAAACACGAGAAAAGACCTTCAAATTCATGATGATTCATCTTGTATAATGAACACAGTTCACAATCATGTATACTAGGTTAGATCACTACTAACCAAATAGAAGAGGTGCTGAGCAACAGGCAGGTTACACACACACACACACACACACACACACACACACACACACACACACACAAAGTCAGAAAGAAATAACATTACAAAGAAAATGGCATATCACAATAATCTGTTGGTTGTACAGTCCTGAACATAGAACGTGCAGAAAAGAGATTAAACAAGTCGCTGATTTACCAAAAAATGTAGGTTTTGGCTATTAAAACATTTCTTTTATAGCACCTGAAAGAATGAAATGAATAAACACAGTGAGCAAAGTGGTTAGTGCACATTACTCTCACTGGAAGGACATAAATAACAACAAACTGAATCAGAGATTTGACAGATGAAATAGGACCAAAATAATTCTGCCACTAATCACTCTCCTGGTCCGATTCCAATAGGGTTAGTTTTAATAAACAGAATAATTATTAGTGGCTGGTTGCATTTTTACTTTCAGTAAGATTCCATATATAGCAGATCATTATTCTTCATTTTTCTTTTTTTCCTAGATTTCTTTACATTTCATTACTGCTTTATATGCACTGTTGGGACAAATTATTGAGACAATCTGCTAGCATGCAAAGAAACCACTGTTTTCAGCACACATACTCAGCAGCCAGATCAGGACTTTACTCAATAAGGTGCTGAATATGGCAATCACTATGCTCCTGCAGTTGTTCAGATGGGTTAAAATCTGGGGAATCTGATGTCAGGAAGATAGTGTCTTGATTATGATCTTTCAGCCTTTTGTAAACACACCATGCTGTGCAACAAAGCAAGTAATCTTGATGAGGAGAGACATTCTTAATGTACAGGTTACTGTGACACCTACATCTACATCTACATCTACATCTACATGAATACTCTGCAATTCACACTTAAGTGCCTGGCAGACGGTTCGTCAAATGAATATCACACTATTTCTTGACCATTCTGCTTTCTAGCATTGCATGGGAAAAATGAACAATTAAATCTTTCTGTATGAGCTCTGATTTCTTCTATTTTATTACAATGATCTTTCCTCCCTATATAGATTGATGTCAACAAAATATTTTTGCACTTGGAGGAGAACACTGGAGACTGAAATTTTGTGAAACCATCTCACAGCAATGAAAAGCCTTTCTTTTAATGATCACCACCCCAGCTTGGGTATCATATCTGTGACACTCTCTCCCCTATTCTGCAATAGTACAAAACAAGCTACCCTTCTTTGAATTTTTTGATGTCCTCCATCAATCTCATCTTGTAAGTATACCACACTGCACAGCAATACTCTAGCAGAGGATGGACAAAGATAATGTAAGCAGTCTCTCTAGTAGACCTCTTTCTAAGTGTTCTGCAATTAAAATACAGTCTTTAGTTTGCATTCCCCTCAACATTATCTATGTGAGTGTTCCAGTTTTAAGTTGTTTATAACTGTAATTCCTAGGTATTTAGTTCAATTGACAGCCTTCAGGTTTGTGTGCTTTGTCATGTAACCAAAATTTAAAAAAATCCTTTTGGTATTCAATTTGATGACATCATATTTTATATTATTTAGGGTCAATTGCATCTTTTCACACCACACAGATACCTAATCTAAATCATTTTGTAATTGGTTTTGGTCTTCTGATGATTTAACAGATGGTAAATGACAGCATCATCTGCAAACTATTTAAGATGACTGCTCAGATTGTCTCCTAAATCATTTATATAGATATTCATAATATTTGTACACAGTACATGTTCCAAGATCCTACTGCAAATTGATGTCAGTGATATGGGTCTATAGCTCATCACACTTCTCCTACTTCCTTTCTTGAGTACTGTTGTGACCTGTGCAACATTCCAGTCTTTAGGTACAGATCTCTCATAGAATGAGTGGTTGCATACAACTGCTAGGTAATGAAGCTATTGTATCAGCCTACTCTGAAAGGAATCTAATTGGTACTGGTTGTGTCTTGCCCCAAGTGTACTTCACACATGACCAGAATCTCTTCGGATTTTCTGCCAGATTTCAAGACAGAGTTTCAATGTGGAAACTATTAAAGGCATCTTGCACTGAAGTTCCTGCTTCTGTAAAACATTAATCTTGAGGATTTTGTGTTCTTTTTAATTTGGCATACTTTCTTCATTGCTTCTGCCGCATTGTTCTGACTTGTTTTGTGTACCATGGAGGCTCACTTCTGTCTATTATTAATTTATTTGGCATAAATCTCTCCACTGCTGTCAATACCATTTTTCTTTTTTATTTAAACCACATCTGCTCTACACTTTCATAATTATTTTGGAAGGAATGGAGGCTGCCTCTTAGAAGGAATCAAGGGAATTTTCATATGCTTTTTTCAATAGATATATTTCGCATTTATTTTTGGTGGGTCTGGGTGTTGTGGTATTCAGTCTCACTACAACGACCTCACGGTCACTAATCCCTGTATCCATCATAATGCACCCTGTCTGCTCAGGGTTATTTGTTGCTACGAGGGTTGGTGAAAGCATTTAGTATGATTTCAGATGATGTTTTATGCTTAATACCAACCTTAAACATGTAATTTCACCAATATATGAATAATAAACTGCAGTCAGCACCAAGAATAATTGTATGGGTGGGGTACCTATTTGAAATGAAACTTAAGTCCTCTTTGAAATGCTCAGCAACTGTATCATTTGAGCCTGGAGTTCACCAAAAGGAACCGAGAATTAATTTATTCTGGTTTTCTAGTATAACCTCAGTCCCATACTAATTCCACTGACAGCTGTACTTAATCTATCCTTTCTAAATACCACTACATACTTTGTAAAAGTCTCAAATACACTTATTTCCAGTTTTAATCAGCTTTCAGTACCTACAACAATTTGTGTTTCAGTGCTTTCTATTACCACCAACAATTTACTACTATAATACCTTGGTCCCTTTGTCAACCCTTGTCACATATTTGACCAGCACCCTTTGAGACTGAAACCCTTTTTGTTCTTTCCAAGACCCTCTAACCTAAAAAAAAACCACACAGTCCCTGCTACCCACGTACCTGAATCCTGTATGTGCAATGGATCTCTAACCTATTAAGCGGGAACTGATACCTAACCACACTATTGTGCAAGTCGAGAAATCTAGTATACATTGTCACAGAACCATCTGTGCTTCTGATTCAGACCTTTGACTCAGCTCGGTACCAAAGGTCCACAACTGGTCCTATTGATCTCACTAGCAAGACTGGCAGGCTTTACCACTTCTGCTACCCACTTGAAACTAGAGAGAATCTCTCCTAAAGCAACACATATCATTGATAACAACATGGCATCTGAAAATACCTGTTCCACATCTTAGATGACTTCCTCCGGTATGCATAGAGAGTGCACACCAGATTTCTTCCTCTCCTTGGCAACCATGTCCCGCAGGGGCCCCATTACTTGCCTAATATTGGAGCTCCCAAATACCAATAATCCCACCCTCTGTGGCTGCCCAGATCTTGTAGGTTGAGAAGCTTCCTCCAAAACAGAACAAGTGACTGTATCTGGTTCAGGATCTGTATCAGCCATAGATAGCACCATAAACCTGTTTGTCAGACAAGACAGAAATGCCTTTTGATCAGGCCTATGGAAAGTCTTCTGCTGCCTGCCACACCTTGGGATGACCTTTCACTCAACCATTGGTGAGGGGTTAACCTCAGTGCAGACAGTAACTGGGACATCAACAGTAGTGGACCGCTCGGGGGGCACGTGGGATGTGCTGGACATCCCTCAGATCCCCATGTCCTGCCCCCCCCCCCCCCCCCCCTCCCACCAGTGAAGCCCACTGCTGCCAACAGCCTCAAGCTGCATGACCAATGCCAGCACTGCCTGGAGCTGTGAGCATCTGAACACTAGTATTACAAACTCCATCCGTACCAAATACTGCAAAACTCTGTTCAATGCAGTTATTAAAATACTAGACTGTGCCTAGTAAGCACTCAAGTGCATCAGAAATTTTAAAATTAAGCTAATAACCACTCATATAACTGAAAATAAGTCACTCCTGTTTGAAGCTTATAAAATAATTCACAAACAAACAGCTGCATGAATGCAAGGAGTTGTCCCACAAACAGTGTAACCAACACTGAGCTGTTCTAGCCATAACAAACAAATAAAAGCCTGTATGATATGGGGGTCAATAGAAAAGATGGTACTTTACACTACACTGCTATTAAAATGAAAGACTGTGCCTAATACCCACACAAACACAGAATAAATTTAAAAATTCAGATAGTAACAACTTAGATAACTGAAAATAAGTCACTCCTGCTTGAAGCTCATAAAAATATTTCACAAACTAACAGTGTACTCTTCTGATCTGGTACACAAATGCAATGATCTGCCTCACTGATAGTCTGATACCTGTCAAATCTGAGGCACAATTTATAATTAAATATATAAAGAGAGCTCTCATCCTACCAAATGCTATGTCCACATACCACAAAGTTGCCTCACTCTACTTTTGTTATTCCATTAGTGGTTGAAGAGAGCTTTATTTGTGGTGAAGCCAACAACCACACACTCTACAAAGCAGAAAATGTGACTCAAAGAGAGACTAACTTATGATGATGATCAACAACAGCCCCTCCCTGATGATGTCAAACAAATTTCAGTGTTTACTGCTGATACGCCATATAGTTAGCATCAGTGCCAAGCCTATTCATCTTATTTGAAGCCCGATATGCAGCAGGTTTCACTAAAATGCTGTGGTTATCCCTGGTTCTTCTGGACAGAGTTGTTCCATTGCTGCACACTTGTTGGTCATAATGCACTCTGCTTGTCAATATTCACATCTGACAAGCATGGCTCATGGAGTTCCAAAGTTTCCATTACAATTATTTGCAATAGTGACAATCATCCACTCACAATACCCTTTTGTCACAGAGGCACAAAAACAGCTCAAATAGATTGCTGTTCTACAACTATCAACCACCTTGACTAGAAAACCAGATAAAATGGGCACATCATTTTCTTTACTTATAACAGCAGTAAGCAAAACGTACACTGGCACAACCACATTTACTTTGGTGCACATGCTAATGAGAGAGGGGGAGGGGGAGAGATTGCTACTCTTGTAGCACTCTGTAAGAATCACAATATATAAATAAGAACTTTCATTTCATTCACAAATATCAACAGACTTTTTCCACATAGCTAAAATGTCTGAGATGATGCACATAAATATTTTGTTACATATTTTATTGCGAGCAATGAACTGCAGTATTTGCAGAAATGTCATTCATTAAACTGATAATTACCCATGGGTCTTGGATCCCATGAGATAGACCTGATACAACCTATCTGATAATCAGGCTTCTTTATTCAAGGTTCTCAAATGAAATATAATTTTAAAATATTTCGAATGGGTAACTTGCCAGTTATTCATTTTTTGCTCCCGCTCAGTTAATCTGCACAAAATGTTTATAGTTACATGGCCCTTATTTGCTACAAAAGTACCAAATATTCAACAGTTGTAATTCCCTTCCCTTTAATAAGTAAATTTTCTTCAGTTCAGCATAGGAAATTAGTCACCTGTGGCTTCCAGATCATTATTTGATGTGTTATTTATATCATGATTTCACAGCTTCATATTTCTGATACTGTATTATTACCAATTCGTGTCTGGGTTCTGCTTGACAAAGAGTATTTCACAGAATAAAAAAAGAATAATGTGCTTTATTATTATTATTATTAATTTTCATACCAGTATTATGGTGGGATCTACTCCTCATCCTAATTGTGTGCTGCCCTTTGCCATTGTAGCCACCCATCCTTTCCCTGCTCCTCTCCTTTTCCGCTCCCCGTCCTTCTCCCCCCACATCCCACCTCCCAACGCTGCACCTGGCAGCTTTGTCAGGCCACCATCTAGCCCCAGCACACCCCACCACATAGCACTCTTCTCTCCCCCTACCCCCTCTCCCTTCCCCAGTCCACTCCAGATAGCTATTCGCATGACAGTCGCACTCTGGTCAGGGCCGCCAGTGGTAACAGTCATGTGCATAAGGTGTGCTTGCTTGCTTGTTTGTGTGTGTGTGTGTGTGTGTGTGTGTGTGTGTGTGTGTGTGTGTGTGTGTGTGTGTGTGTGTGTGTTTTCTCTACTGAAGAAGGCTTGGTCAAAAACTGTAATATGAAAATGTCTTTTCATTGTGTCTGTCTGCAACTCAACGAGTCATCTTTACAATGAATAGCAATTTCTTAATATTGTTAATCTTCTGACCTGAAGTTTCCATCACTTGATTTTGGATATTAAAAATTGATTCACAGTGGGAATTCACACTGCAGAATTTGTACCTCAAACAAGTCACATTCAGTTTCTCAGCTATACCTCAGAGTGCTGACTTCTTTTCCCAAATACAAATGAGAAATCAACAGTCATCATCTATAGGAAATTTGGATCGGCAGAGGGCAATTTTGTCCAGAATTTTTACACATTATAAATGACATTAAATCCATACATTTCTATTTTCTGCACTACATCTTAATTTCATTACTGCGGTTCTCCCTCACATGTGCAGATTGTTGATTCTTCCTCCACTGCAAATATTCTTGTTTTACTAGTTTAAGGTGAGATTCTTTCCCTTTTATAATTTTATAATGCTGCAATGATGTTAATTAATGATAAGAGCAGTGTTCAGATACCACAACATTGGTCACATCTCAAACAATGGTTTTTTTTATCTTGTTGGTATGATAGAAAACAGTGTGACTCAGTGTAATAATGTCAGTCACACAGAAATTGTCACTCTCAATCTAAAGCAGCAAGACATGGCATATCACAGTGTTCTACACTGCCTGACAAAAAAATGTGAAGCGCCCAGGAGGGCAGGAGAAAACAAAATAAAACTTCACAGATTTAAAAAGTGTGTGATGTTAATCCAGTGTTTACAAAATTGAGTCAAATTTACAAAGAACTTGACATTAAGAGCTGACTTATCAGTATGATGTTGCATCTCCTCTAGCCTAAATGCATGCAATGATTCTGTTGGGAAGCGTGTCATAAAGCCATTGTACCCTCTCCTGAGGCAAACTGATCCACAAATGTTATAACTAGTCACTGATATCTTGGACACTGGCACTGGGATGGAGCTGATGCCAGAACTAGTCCTCCACATGTTCCTTCGTGAACCAATCTGCAGATCTGATTGGTCACTAGAGTCCCTCACCATCAAACAAACAGTTCATAGAGACACATGCCATTTGCACCCAGTCATTGTCCTGTGGAAAAGTGGTACCACAACACTGTGGCATGAGCTAACACTTGAGGAGATACGATGTCCTTGACACACTGTGGTGCTGTTAGAGTTCCTCCAATCACTACCAGCCATGATCATCATACCCAGTGCCTCCGCACACCATGACACCAGGATAAGACCACTTTCTCTCTCTCTCTCACCAAAACATTACAACAATATAACCTCTCCCCAGGTTGCCACTGTACTTGCCAATGATGGTTGCATGGTAATGCAGGACTGTGATTCATTGCTGAACACAATACAATGTCATTCATCAATAACATTTGCTTCCTAGTCATAGCACCACTACAAATGCAGCCATTTGTGTTGTGCTGGTGATGGCAGGCCTATGCATGGGACGGTAATTTCCTACACCTGCTGCTGTTAGTCTCTGAGCAATACTGCAGGATCCGTGTGGTCTAATGCAAGGCTTTCCAGATTGGGAAGGAGCGCCTGGTCCCTGGCACGAATCCACCAGGTGGACTTGCGTTGAGGTCCGGTGAGCGGGCCAGTTTGTGGATAGCTTTTAGGCGGTTTTCCATCTGCCTCAGCAAATGCGGGCTGGTTCCCCTCATTCTGCCTCAGCTACACTATGTCAGTGATTGCTGCACAAACAAGTTCTCCACGTTCGCGTACACCACCATTACTCTACCACACAAACATAGGGATTAGACTCATCTGGTGTGAGGCGTTTCCTCGGGGGGGAGGGGACTGGGGGCCGATCTGCACAATAACCCTGAAAGAGTGGTTCGGTGTGGGGCAGCGGAGGAGTGAAGTGCACTGCGGTAGTCGTCGTGGGATTGTGGACCACTGCGGCTGCAGCAGAGATGGAGCCTATGCAGGATGACACAAAATGTTCAAAATATTGCAGGGAGGCCGTTACTTGTTCTCAGAAGGCAGGTGTTACAATGAGCTTGGTGCACAATATGGTCATCCTCCCTTATGGTTGTCAGCCATGGTTGAGCATAACCCTGATGAGAAGTACACCTGCCCTCACATTCTCATGTAGTCCAATATCAGGCCTTTGTTGCATCCAAATGCCCCACAAATCTGGATATTGCACAATTTGACCAGCCACCTAAATAGAGATGAACAATGAGCCCCCTTTCAAACTCTGTCAGGTGCTGATAATGCTGTCTCCCATGAGTATGCAATGCAGCACCTCCGTGTCCTTCACAGTGATCACTGAACATCAGATGTTCATGCCCCTCATATACTCTACGAGGTCTGAAAACAATGCTAAACACAAACAACTTCTGAGGGCATCTTTTTTTTTTTTTTTTTAAGCAGTGTATTTTGGGTCCTTTTATGCTTCTTATGTACATACACAATCTTAAATTTGCATTCTCAAAGTATGTTAATTTTGTCCTCTTTGGATGGGATATGAGATTATGAATACAGCAAATAACACCAGTCCTCTTCCTAAACAGCAACTTATAAAATATCTGAAAACATCTACAGATGGTTTGAGGCTAAGGGGTCATGATTAAATTTTGATAACACTCCATAAATACAATTCAGAACTCTAGAATCAATAAAAGTAGTCAACTCAAAGTATGAACTACAAGCAGCAGAGAATGTTCAGTTATCGAGTATAACCTCTCCCCTACAACTAATAAAGCACCTTATTCAACTACATTTTCAGTGCACATGATCATAGTTATAGCCCTACTTGTTTTAAAAAAGAAGAAATTAGTTTATTCTGTATACTTCCATCCACTATGAAATGATTACTAGGAAACAAAGTTGACTCAGTTACTCAGATTTTGTTTTCAGAATACAGAAGTGTGTTCTTTGATTATTCTTGGTGCCAGTTCTAGAACATCCTGCAGAGGTCTCTACAAAAAACTTGTTATGTTGATATTTGTTTCATAATACATATATTCATTATCCTTCTTCATAATTTGTCAAAGAAAAAAGTACAAAGGTTGATAATAATCACAGAACCAGAAGCAACCTCTACAAAGACATGAATTGTTTAATACTAGGAGAGAAAGGAGCCATACACAAGGATATGTACGTATTAAGTAACTTCCTGTTGGGCTACTCCACCTACTCCATTGATTAACAGTTTCACACCAACTTCTGTAATTAAGGTATTACATTATAATATAGTTAATATTAGCACTGCAATATACTATTCCATAAAGCTAAGTTCATCCTTGTTTTGTACATCCTTGACTTCTTTCCCACATTCCACAGACTCCTCTCTGTCAAATCCATGGAATATGATTCATGTAATGAAGTTCAATGTAATGTAACAGATTGCTTACGTTAGTTACAGGTCTTGTGATATCTGCAGACTGGCTACTTCCCAACAGCAAACTGTTAGTTACTGTTTCATGTAACAAATTCAAGTTGTATTATCAACGTAAGCAGCAAAATAGCAATTATAATTTGAAGAGAAAATTACTACAGGAATGTGCCTTTTGCACAAATAAATAGCCATGACATAATTCAGCAAACTTACTTGAGCAGCATTTAACACAAAACATAATGATTTCACTCCATTCTTCAATGTATCAGTGCTAGCTACTCCAACCAAATCATAAATACACTAAATCTTTAGAAGAATTATTTGTTATGGTTTTGCATCTGAGAACAAACTCTCTTAGTATCCCTTAGAGCATCTGGTAGTATAAATGAACCCTTCTTTGTCGGAAACTGATGGGAAAAATGCCAAATCAATCAACTTAGTAAATTATAAACAAACCTACATTGTACAGGTTTAGAGACATGACACCAGTGGCAATAACAAACACAAAGTGATACAAATATATTGATTTTCTTAGGGAATGGACTGAATTTAAAAAGTTGGACATGCATTGATGTAAATTACTTGATCTGACTTAAAGTGCGTAAAACCTTTGCAAGTCACAACTGTTTGTCAAGTTCAAAGTACTTAAGTTAATTTGTTACTTTATAAAATAAATTGTACAGTATTAATGTACAAAAAAGGTTTAAATCAGAAATAAAATTTTCATCTAAGTATATGAGTAACCTTGTGTTAGAGTCTTTCATGAGTCAAGAACCAAGAGTAAATCTATTCAGTTTTTACTCTCCACATTGTATGATGAATCATACAGCTAGGGCAAGTACATCACTTTCAAAGGGAAGGGGTCAGTTGGATAGAAATGGGACTAGAGGTATGTCGCAAATACCACTAAGGCAAAAAAAAAAAATAAAAAAATAAAAAAAAAATAAAAAAAAAAAATGATGCAGTTCGTAACATTTCCATTATTCAGTGGAGAAATTGGAACAGCACTCTATGAAGTTTACTAATAATGTTTATCTTTCAAATACACATAAAATCAACACCTTATACAGCTTAAGGTTACAACACATCTGAAATGTCTTTTGTGAGCAAGAGCATTTTCCTAAACATGCAACTACATATACGGCAGCTACTGAAGCAACATACAAGTATTTTTAGAAGCTACATCCTGATTATTAGTGCCTATCTGAATACAAGCCAGATGAAGAAGTGCTATCTAAATTACTTGGTGGTAACTTATACATGAAGTTATTGTCTGTCTATATCATCCCATACATTGGGTGGGATAATTCATGATCCAACAAGGTGATTGACTGAGAAGCAGAAGTTTCCTATCTGGAATCCTGAAGCCCACAGAAAATTTAAGATGTCCTCATAACAGCATCCAACTCTGCTAAAGCATGTGTCATGTACACATAATATCCCAGTACAAATGAAAGGAGTGGGAGCTTTCATCTTAGGCATGTGCATGAAAGCATCACTTAAAATGACTAAAAGTTGCCTTTCTTTATCAGCATATAAAAACTAACTAGGTAAATGAATTTCATACCACAGTAGATATAATGTGTTGCTGAGTTGAACAGATGTGCTACAACACCCCATGTGAACAACCTTAATTGGTATCTACACTTATTGTGTGTTGTACACACACACACACACACACACACACACACACACACACACACACACACACGCACAATCACACACAATATGGTGTTAACTTCTAAAATTGTCTCAAATGTCAGTTTTAATCACAATAGAGGCAATATGCAAACTTCTAAAGCTGGCAGTTCTGATATGATTTTTAAATGTTTTGGGGTGTGGAATGAAATACTAAAGATTGCAAATGCTGCACTCTGTGAGAAACAGTCAATGCTACCTTGAATCCACTCATCTTCTATTGTATTCCTTTCGCCTGTTTTAAGCAACCATTGCCCATTGTTCCCTTTGAAACTCTCAGCATCCACTGCTTCTGTCAATTAATCCAAGTCCAATCGCCTTAACGTCCAAATGTTTCTGCATTTTTTTCCAGTCTGAATTGCAGTTCATAGTCAATCACTTACAGCCAACAGTCCACATCTGCCCATGGAAATGTTTTGAAGTTTAAAATCTGATTTCAAAATCTCTGTCCTACTATTATATGATGTATGTGAATACTTCCAGTGTCTCCAGGTCTCATCTATGTGTACAATCTTGTTTAGTAATTCTTAAACTGAGTGTTTGCAATGATTAAATGGTGATCTGTGCCAAATTTAATGGTCTGAAGAACCTGAGAAGATGTTGAGCTACTAAAAAAGATGCAAGTTATGTGAAGGGTTTGGAGAAACTTGTTTCAACAAGATTACACACCAGACAAATAATTACAGTTCCAAAACAGGTATAAATAACAATCTAGCAACTACAACAGCAGAAATTATAGGTAAGAGAGTATTAAACTGATTTGTTAAAGAAAAGACATGTAATTACTAACCAATGAACATATGAACTTTGATATATAGAAGATGACATCTAATACAAATGAAATGTTATAGAGGTCTGGAGAGTAGTCTCATTCTTTACTAAATCATAAAATAGTTATGAACCACGAGATATTAGTTTTTCAATTTCTGGATATCTAAGTGCAGAAAGTGTGAACAAGCTCCAGTGGAAAATGTAACAATTCAGTGAAGTATTAAATCCTTTAATTCTGATGAGCTCAGCATACATTATCACTGTGTGAAAGCAACAAACAATAGCTATTCAGGGTTCTGTAGAAAATTATGAAAGGATAACAAGAATATGAATCAAAAGATGAAATATGGACTGTCATCATTAAATGTGTGGTGTGCATCAGTGATAGATGCACAATCTAATATCTCCTGGGGTGATACTGAAAAGTAATCCTTTGTGCAGCACAATAAGACAAATTACTGAAACCAAGGTGGAAAAAGAACAGCAAAAGTTTGTTACAGGAGGAACCACTAAATCAATTTTTCTGGGGTGGTAAAATGTAAGTTGTTATCAGGTTGAAGGTTGGTTAGAGAACCACATTACTTTGCCAGACGTGGCACTATTGGAAACAGTGAACCTTTTTATAGTTCTAACCTCTGAACTAACTTAAGCTGCCAGTTATAATGAGACCCAATAATTAATGTGGTCTCTGATAGAAAGTAATGGCACCTATGATTTCCATCAACAATTTTAAAGGACATGAAAGATCATTCAACTGGTTGTTGTTTTCATTTTACTGATGCTACAAATATAGCATTTGGAACAACAGAGTATCATATAACAGAAGATGCCAAGAACATGCCAGTGTGGAGGCCTGTAGGAAATTTGAATTTTCTGAATCATATTTATTCTGTCACTGAAATTTCTGTACACGAACAACATGAAAAACATCTTTTTGGAGTTTCACCAACAGCTGAGCTGCACAGGGTTTTCCTACAGAACAGTTAACTGTCTTCATCAATAGCAAAGGATCATGTCAGTGTTATGAAAGAGATATGTGAAATTATGAAACTGTAGTATGACAAAACCTAAAATGAAAGTTATAAGTTGAACACCAGTACCTACAAATATCTTAAAATGATTAATATAACACTTTATTGGTAAAATGTGTACACTGAATTTATTTGATCCTTGTGAGATGAGACACAAGTGCACCATCTCTCAATATACTGGCTAGGCTTGATGGAAATTCCTTTCTTCCTTACAGAGAAAGAAGTGTGAGCTGTCCCTTTGACAAGTGAAAGAGTATTAGTGTTAGTTACCTCAAATTCAACTAGAACTGAGAGGAACTTATAATATTGTGTGTGACTCAGTTGTATTTATGAACTGAAACATAATCATAGTTTAAAATGGTCTGGGTGTGATAAGAGACAGGTAGCAACATTCAGAAATATCTGCTGCAATATGTCCTGTAATCAAAAAGCAAGCAACTATCATAATGCACCAGAAAATCACGGCATACTTGACAGAGAGCATGGAGAAACTTTGAGAAACCATTTCTATTATATAAATCTATTAAGAAGCTTGTTGAACATTGCTGTACCATGGAGAAATATTTCCTCAATCTAAAGAATGCCCAAAAACCATCATCTGCAACATGTGAGGAAAACTAAAACAACACTGTATCCAATGATATCAAAATATAGCAAGTGTAAAAACTAACAAAGAATCACTGTCAGCATTACTGATAACTTGTCAAGGCATGACACAATGGTCTGTGATCATCACTACAGCTCTTAGCAATGCCTGCACTCACTAAAAACAGCTAATAGCGATAGACAGTGACATGGGAGATGATGCCTCCAAATTTCACTATTTTCATGAGTTTATTCCAGGATGGGTTTTTAAGAGTATTTCAAGGTCAGGTATCAATAACAGAAGCACATCTTTCAACTATTCACAAACACCAAACTTACCAAAGTCTTATTACAGAGTTGTGGGAGAAGAGTGTCTGCCACTGCAATTATGTTCACAAAAAAAAAAGAAATATAGTTTTTCATCATAATGTTACTCATGCTTACAAAAGAAAAACACATAATTGAAGGGAAAAATGTAGACACTGAAAAAAAATCAAGCAATAAAATCTAGGTAACAACAATGAAAGTAGTTCCGTCATCAAATACATTTCATAATGATTGACTACATACAATAGCTATCAAAAGCATTTGTATAAGAATGTGTGATGTTAATCACAAGAAAACTCCCAATAAGCCATCATTTCAGTGTGTTCAACCAGAGTGTATGTAAATAAACAAGCAGTATGACATGAAGCTCAATTCAACAATATTTTTAATGAGAGAGTTTTAAAAAGTCTGTAATATGAGACTCCAGGACTGAGTGTTGCAGCTACACTGCAACAAATTCAAGCCTCAAAAGCAACAGGTACACTACGGCATAGCATGTTGTCAGTGGTTGGTATTGCTATCTGCAGAGTAGTAACAGGTACTACTCAGTGAACAATCAACATTCTGAATAGATGTAGATGATGACGAAATCCAAATACATATATAACTTGTGCAGAACGTAAGAGTAACTTTGGCTGATGCCAGATATTTCTATGACTTCATTACTTGCTTACATCACTGCATATCATCGTGCTAGAGGAAACATAACTATTATTTAAACTGCAGTTTTCCTGCAGCACAGGTCACTGCAGTTTTGTAACATACAAAGGGTATATGAAATTATTGCATGACAGTAACTTTCAATTTATTCATTCTAATTAATATGCACCACAGTCAGTCTCTCTCTTCATTACTTGAAATAATACTGCAAACCATTTTCTTCCAAGTTTATTCTGACAGATGGACACTTTTATCAACCCAAAAACTAAAGGAGTTCTGTGTACACAGAGAATCATCATATTTTCAGTCAAGTTTTTCCTTGTGAAAAGATGGAAGCAATGCATGGTCCAATATCATGACTATGGGAAGGATGCATATAAAGTTCTTGGTTTACTTGCAATGTCAAATTCAGATAAAATTCCAAGCTTTTGATGATTATCTCAGTCATCATCGACAGTGACTAAAACTAACTTTCTTCAACTGTCAAGGCTCCCACTTTTGTAACTGCAGGATGGCACCTGATTAGTCATATTACGTCATGATAACAGCACAGAAATGGCATATATTGGTCAAATGAAAATCAAATGGGCAACACAGCAATTCTGTGTACAGGAAACTGACACATACAGATCTGTGCCTCAATGGGCATAGCTTTCCTCATATAGCTCAGAAGAGAGCTATGCTGAACATCTTAGCACACAGAACCTGGACTATTTTGGACAAGGATCACATCAGCTCTGTAATTAAACATCTGACTATGGTGTTCAGAAGAAACAGGTATTCTGTCCATGACATTAGATCAATGCTGCTGATGAAACCAGATGTGAAGCCATTCAAACAAGCCAGGAGGACCAACACACAGCACAGCTTCTGGTCTGTGGTGCACCAACTGGCAAGATAGGTAGAGTCCTAAACAGACATGGAATCAGACCAGTACTCCAGCCTGCAGAAAAATTTAAAAAATATTGAGTCAAGGATAATCTCAGCCTGAGAGTGCCAGGAATTTATAACATTCCTGGTGAGTGTGGCAATAGTTATGTGGTCCAGTCTACACAGACAGTTGCTGATTGCTGTGTTGAGCAACAGCATACCTTAAATACTGGTATTAGGTAAATCAGCAGCAGCAGAATTCATCCTGTTAAATACGCACAAGATTTTGTTTGAACTAGCAAGAATACTTGCTCATGCATCTCCCTATTGGGATTCTGTGATCAGGGAATCAGATGACTTTGTGAAAACAACTTCAATAGAGACACTGGCTATGCATTTTGAAATGCATGGAAGCACACACTTCATAAAGAGAAAGCACAGAGAAAGATTTCTTGCAGTTTACTGTCTGATGTAAGGGATGGCAGTGCAAGCAATGTTGGATAGACAGTGCAAACAAAATTTATGGATGTAGAGAGTGCCATATTAATATCTGCCATCTTCATGCTGTCATCATGACGTAATACAGCTAATCAGGTGCAATCCTGAGGACATAACAGTAGAAAACTCACTAGCTCACAACAGTCAGTTTTAGCCCCTGACAAAGACGATTGAGGCAATCATCAAAAGCTTCGAATTTTAACCAAATTTGATGCGGTGAATAAATCAAGAAGTTTTTATGTATGGACTCCATAGTGAAAAACTTGGTACTCATATGGGAAGGGTGGCCAAGAGTCATACATCCTGGCCAAGTTACATAGTGAGTACAAAATGTTATGCTGAAGCACTGTCTTAATAACAAAATTAAGAAAAAGAATTGTTAAGTCTAAATAATGGGAGCAGTAAAGATAATGACATAGCACATAGTTGAGGTACTAAGTCACTGACATGCACATTGAAAAGAATGAGAACATTGCTAAGCTTTCGAACAAGCCCTTTTTTGGAACTAACTTTTGGGACAAATCTTTGTTCAGAGCTCTATGTGTCTACCGACAACTCAGTATCCGAATTACATTGTGAGTTATTACCTACAGTTCTTCCATTTATATATATTCCACCAAGAATCTTCCATTATCAGAGTTCTGTAGTTTGCAGTAGGCGTTGTACCTGTCTCTTTTCACACTTACTGTTTTTAAGATAAAGTATCACATGTTGCCATGCTCTTCTACAGTGAAAGGAAGAGACACTATTCTCTTCTTGACAAACATAAATTTTCAGACTGTACAATGAGCATCCTCATTTCAGCACACAGGTATTTGTGTTGCTACTTTCTTGCAAACATATTAGCAGAAATAAAACAGGTCACATTATCTGTACTAATAACAGTCACAAAACCAGATGTCCCATATTATATACCCTCACCACCTCATTTCTTCGTGCTATGAGATACAATGCCACAACTGCTCTTCTATTAATGTGTTGATATTCAAAAAGAGCTGCTTCACTCCAATGTTATTTTGGAAAGTGCTGTGAATTGCTGGTGTAGGCAGATCCAAAGAGTCTTATGTATTGCGATATAATGTACACTGGTCTTACTCCAACACTTCCTATATCTTATCAACAGTCTCTTCTGTGAATAATGGTGAAGTAGGACCTCAGTGAGAAGAGTCATTTTCAAGGCTGAGATTAGCCCTTTGATATTCTGAGATGTTTGAATATAGCAAAGTGATGATGCCAGTTTCTCTAAGCTTTGATGCAATCTCTCAAAATAAATTGTTCTATTCTTTCTTCATCTGTAGTGTTTCTTGATGATAACTTCTTAACAATCATGGTAAAATAACAGATGCCTCAAACTTTCTTTCATTTTTTTTTCTTTTTTTTAACTATGCACGTATGCACAGATGCTAAAACTGGATCCTCACAACGCAAAACTTTTATGACACCTGCTACAACTGTACATTATTATTTCCTATTTTAAGGCCTTGCCATGTGCCCAATATTATATAAATACAGAATTAAATCTATGATTAATCTCAGGACAAAAATGGAAAATTAGTGAAACCTGACAATGGTGGCAATAGAGCTGATTATTTAATTTTATGCAGACATTTTGTAAGAAATAAAGAATGTAATGTGACTATAAAAGGTGCAGTGTACCTGTTTATGATTTATTCTTTTGCCAAGGACTCGGTTATGGCTCCAATTAAGAAATATTAACTATCAAGTTCATCTGTCTGGGATGCATATCAGGTCAGATTTCTCAATGAAATTAAGAGAGTTCAGAGAAGTGTTACGCATGTTGTCAAAGGTTTATTTGCTAACTCTGGGATCATTGTATCAGTAGCTAGAAAACCCACGTCTGACAACCTACAATAAACACTATACACAGCACATGAAAACCTGTTCTTTAGGTTTGACAAACCTGTGAACAGAGCTTACTAACTCCCCATAATTTCAGTACATTTACTGCAGAAAACATACTGATAAAAGACAATGAGGTTACGGCATGTACAATGGTGTACAGTCCTCTTCTGCAAAGCATTTGCTGATGGAGGAGGAAGGAGAACAGACATTTCTGATGTGATTTATCAGCAGCCATATGGTTGCTTGGAGTGTGTGTACACAGATGTAGAAGTCAATGTAACTGTACCCATAACGGAAATTCAAAATACACAACCATGAAGCCGATGTTTTAAACAATACATCCCACTTGAAATTTGAGAGGTACTCATAAAATGCCCTCGAAAGACTGAAGACTACAAACTAAATATTTTTGTACCCTTCTTTAGGAACTCTCATGTACCCCACAACACTGTTATATCAATGCAAGTTAATGAAAAAAATATATTGCAGAGGATGAACCTGAGATGGAAACTTTCTGTAACAGTCTTCTAGGTCACTTACACACAGTCTTTTAATGTGCACAAAGCTATTTTTTTCTCAAGACAAAACTTCGTGACTTATTTATTAAAAGACAAGTGAGGGAAGGAAAACGAAGGGAACACTGCTAAATTCCCTGTTGTGATAGAATATTCTTTCCCTTTACCAAATTTGAATGTTTCATTACGAGTTTATTATAGCAAGAATGTTTAATAACTATGTGACCTGCTGATATTTTAGTACAAAGAAAATAGTGCTGGTATATATTTTTCCCATTTGTGTGTTTTTAAAATTATTTTACACATATACATGTTTGTTTCCATTTTAAATACAAAACACGAAAGAATTCTATTATCCATTTAGGGTTACAGAGTAAACTAATCAGAAGATGCTAAGTTTCCACTGTATTTCATTCTGTGCAAGCGGAGTATATAAGCACCTCAGAAAATGGCAGGCTGTCACTATTAAATACCTTGTGCAGTTGTTCATGCCTTAAGCTTTTACAAATTCCCTAAAACAGTTGCCACTTTTTGAAGATTTCACATTCAATTTTCTAAGGAATATTATCTACATGCAATGATTCATGGGAGACAGATCATCATGGAAGGACTTTATTTTGCTCTTTTCAGTTAGCTTTAATGCGCTATTCAAGTTAATCACTCAAACTTGCACTTACTGAGTTATAACTTTAAGAAATGTCAATAACTATCATGCAGTAATAAATATATCATGATTCTTATGCGAATTTTTAGCAGATTTCATCAACAACTTGGTATGATTAGCACCTCCAGCAGTAACATAACCATAAACCGTTGCCAGGTCACAGAACTAAACAAAGGAAAGGAAAAAGTTAGGTCTCAGAGCTGCATTCAGAGAAAGGAATGATTATGCACTTAACCTTCCTACAAATACTTGTAAAGGTTTATCTTCCAAATTTACTGATTTCTGGCAACAATAAGAGAAAAAATTCCATCTATTATGAATCTTTTCTAAGTTATTCTGCAAAAGCATCAGCCTTAGATTTTTGAACGTTTATGTGAGTATTTCTTATTTTAAAATTTACTGCATTTCATTGTAGTTTTTCAGTGCACAGATTCAATGTGACATAGCACCACAAATCAATCATAGACTGAACACTACTGATCAAGAGTATTTCAATTATGTGATTTTAAGTGGAGAGCAACATAAACTTGGCAAGATGGAACTTTTACACACACACACACACACACACACACACACACACACACACACACACACACACACACACACACACACACACACAGAGAGAGAGAGAGAGAGAGAGAGAGGAGGGGGATATATATACACATAAACATGTCGGGTAAAGGTTATCTCATAAAATTTGAAGCAGTAGCTGTAGGACAATCCCGGGCATTACTCTCAATCTAGTGCAAGTTTGAATGAGTTGCCTTAAAATACTTAACTATGTTTCCAACTATATGCAGCATATCAATTGCAGTACCAGTTGTAGACTACTTCTCTTCTGCAAAGTAGTGACTGCCTACCACACAGCACAATCCAACATGCGATATTCGCTTTTTCATATAACACACCTATCGGACTTTGGAACCAACTGTTAGCCCACTTCTGATTATCTGTACATGCAGTAGCTATTTTAATACTGTTCTTCATTCAAACTGGCTAAGCGAAAATGTATACTGTCATTACAAATCATTATTCCACCAAAATTTTATATACTGCATTCTTTAAATGGAAGCAAAGGGTTACACGTGGAAAATCACACACGACGTCCTGCAAAATGTGAGCACAAGCCATGGCACTAATCTTCTACCCACCATGCTTCTGGGTAGCTGACATCTGCACGGACAATCCACAACAAGTCTTACCGTTTCCTCCTGTTCTTGCTCCTTTTCATCCTTCTCAGATAAATGAGCTTCCCCCTTTTCCTCGAGTTTCTTGGGAGTAACAGGAATGCCCAACACCTTGGGAATGTTGTTCTCATATGTAGAGAGGACGTTGGCCCGATTTTTCCAAATGGTTGCGACGGTCGAGCTCGCGAGACCTAACTCGCGGCTAACTTCTGATTTCGTTTTCCCCGTCTGGATTTTTTGAATGATGTTCATTTTTTGCTCAATGGTGAATGCAAGCCTCCTCCGACCCTGCAGAGCCAGCCATAACATAAATGGTACCTGACACAAATTGCGAACTATAGTGTTAATGGTTATCACACAATCCAAGACTCTACACATGTGACTAGGCTACTTTGTCAGGGTCGGGAGAGGCTGTTACTGAATTCAGGACATTGTGTTCATCTTTCACTGTTGCATGCACCTGTTCTACAAACAACACCTTGCTTGGAGTTTCCAGTAACTCTGAAACTTGTGTTAACCCAGGAATCCATTGTGGAAACTAATTCTACAGGAAACGCTGGTACTATGTTAACATTGTTTACGTACGGTCGAATTTCTCAAATTTCTATGTGGAAAATGAATGTTTGACACTACAGAATTTTATCAGTGCAGTATGTGAAATAAGTGTGGCAGTCTGTATGTGAGAAGCTATGATTAGTAAAATAAAAATTACACTTCTCATCCAAGGAACACATTAACAGAAACAAACAGATGTGTTGGAATTTAGAGGGAGAAGACAATGTGCTAGCTCATTCATTTCCAATTTATCCTGGCCACTAATCTAAATGCAGGCATGACACTGTCATGGGGTTACATCTCTTTGAATTAGGATGTGATTGCTGTCCATACATTCTTCATGTCATGCCATTTTCTATGAGTTACACTCACAGTTTTCCATTTACCAACTGTCTTTACCTCCCCAGACATTTACTTTATTTGTCCAAGGCTGAATGTCTTGTCCTTCATCTTAGACATTTTTTACAAGAAGTAAAATGGTGTGCTAAATTCATTTAAAGTTCCATTTTCTACATCCATCAATTATCAGGTTGTGTAAAACAGTTCTAACTGAAGTAAAACATGGCAGCAATCTTTGCAGAAAGAAAAAGAATATATCAGGTATTTATATATCTTGTTTATCATAGCCACTGACTTCCTGTAAGCACAGTTGGATGGTTTGAGTAAGTACATCATCAACCCATAGGAATAGTAATTAGAATGGAAGGGAACACATCTAAATCGTTGTACGGATGATAAAGAAATGCACTAGAACATACCCGAATAGGTATACTTTTTTCTTGGCTTTTAATCTAACTACAACTTCTTGTAAGATTGCAGGACAGACAGAAGTATCTTCCACCTCTCATCCTAACATTTTCTCAAAATTTGAAATATCCATCTTTTTCCGAGCCAAAGAAAACTTCAGTGTGTCTATCCCCACTCCTGACATATGCTGTGTCTGCCCCCACCTCACCACACTGTAGTCTGCTGTCCCCTCACACTCTGATGTATCACCATATTGCATTGTCACAACACAAAATTTCTATTTTGTAATTATATTTTAAAACAGCAATAAACGATGTATGGCCCACAGCCTGGAGCAAGTCCTCTGATGAGATTTTACTATGGTGGCTTGCGCCAACAGAAATAAATGTCTCAAATCTACAGACAGCAAGCCTTAACTCACCTCATATTTAAAACGAGTGAAAATTTTATAGTGTTGAACTAATTAGAAACTACAATGTAAGTTCTTCAGGCTGCAAATACATTTGCGAGCACTTGTTCTATTCCAAACTTCATGACACAATATTTTTACTTCTTTTTTTAAGAAAACATAAAATAATTGGGTGATTTTGGTTCTTGATATGTTTAATTACTCTGTATACGGTTGTCTTAATAATACCAATAATGGTCATAAGCTGCACACAAGCAGAAGTGGAAACACTACACCTCTTCCTGAGTAGTACATGTAAACCAAACAGTACATACTATTAGTGACATCGTTGCCAAGTATTCTAAGCCACAGCTAAACAGCTACACTTCTTAGCAGTCTTCTGATGGGACAGAAACAAAATAAGCTAAATCTGACAGCAATTACTATTACCATGTAACTCCTAAATAGGCTGCCAATTTCGATAAATTTGCAATTTTCATGAGTTGAGTATAAATTATAAAGTTATGATGATAACAATACAATATATACATTGCACCACCATTGGAAACTGACAGAGAATTAGACCAACCCAAATAGATTAATATGTCAGTAACTATAAATGTGAAGATCAACTGATTTGTTATTCATTCTTAGCACACATAGTGCAATCTCTAGAGGAAACAAGTTGGACCCTAATACCACAGCTTGTAACTCACAAAATCGCTTGTCTCAGCAAACCTTAAATTTACTTTTTGTAATGTGAAGGAGGTATGACAGATACTCTAATTACATTTCTTGGGATCAGATGTCAAGAATGAGCTCCAAATTTATTGTCTTCATCCTTACACCAGTTTAATGGCTTACTTCACCAGTTCAGTCAGATATTGCTATTTAGGATCCTCTTCAAGTAAAGCATCAGGATCTTGTCAGTTGCTTTACAGCCTTTTTGCAGCACAAATTCCTCTCAGATGTATGATATCTGAATTTTTGGATCATTACATCTTGTTTTGATGAATCATACAAAGAATGAACTCAACAAGATCCCAACACTTCACTAGAATAGTCATATTGAAAGTATCGAAATCCACAATAAGAACAACTACGATCATCAATAATAATCGTCTCCTCTTTCTTGTACAAATTTCAACTTCTTTTTGCTCTTTCAGATGGGCAAACAATTGTACTGCAGAAGAAATTAATGATTTCTGCCTGGAGAGGAAAGGGTGATGGGGGTGTGCAGATGAAACATCCATATGCTGACTGCAGGACTACTGTACAAAACGGTTTTAAATTTTCCTCTCACAACAGACACTGGTTGTCTTGGTTCGATGTCCAGTTTTAGTGATAATGATCAATCAACTTCATTTCTTCATGGAGAACTCAGACCTACCAAGTTCATTTTGATTCATTCATCATAAAACTTCCATTTTACATGCATAATGTGCACTGAACTGTGAACAGAATCTGTAACTGTGTATGTGATAAGAAAGGTGTTAGTACAGATATGATATTATTAAAAAGGATGGTTAACTGGTTCTAATTCAACAAACCTATCTATGTGCCATGGCTGACTAATAACAAACCTGCATGCTACTATAGCAAGCTAAACTACACAGACAGAAATGACAAAGATGGTGAGTAAAGGAAGAAGAAATTTAGTTTATTTAAAATGCTGTCATTACCTCCATCATTTGCAGATTACGTTGCTCACGCTCTCTTCTCATAGCTTCCTGCTTCTCACACCTTTCTTGCTCTTTAAGAAACCTGCAATAAGATGCTGCAAGTTTATCTAATGTAAATTACGTACAGCACTGTGAATGGACTCTCAGCTCTTGTTCTAAACAGTTATTGAATGAGGCTGAACAGAGACTGTCAAGTTTTAAACTGATATTCACTTGTGTACGAATTAGCCATAGTAGTTCTTCATTCACACTTTGCATTATCTTGACCAATAATAACACATGACCAAACACTAGGAAAGAAATCATTTCTTGTTTTGTTTTTTCTGCAGAACATTTTTCAACATTTTTAGAAATATCATAAAGTTTCAGTTGCACCATCTGATGAAAGCCAGCCACATTTAAGGGTTTTGTTATTTTAATACTTGAATTATAGGTCTGATTTCAGTAATGCCAAAATTTAATATGTGCATTCAGTGCACTGGAAAGGTAACTGAGTTGGTCGTGCCACTATTAATGTCAGTATATTATCCTGATAAAAAACTGAAAGTGGTTGTGGCCTATTCCCAGGAGTCATACTTCAAAAATATAAGCATTTTCCTTCTTTCTGTCTCAGTCTTTTCCACAACACAATACCCTGATACAGCAGTAGCCTTCGTAGTCCTTAACCCTTATAAAAATGATTGCTGGAGCACTCAGAGTGTCACATTCCAAAAGTAATTGTGCATTTTCAAATTGTTTTAATTTTTGCTCAAATTACAACTTACAGTGACAGTGTAAATTACTGCATTGTAAGAGAAGCATACAGTGCTTCATATTTATTTGGGAGGTAGAAGAAGGCTACTGAATAAAGATCATCATTTTAACAAAGTAACTAACTATGATGATGATGATAGTTCTGAAACTGAAATTAACAGGTGTAATGAACACAATTCAGAAAGAAAATTATTAACTGCTTCAAATACTGAAAAGCTATGTTGTGATTGATGGTTTTCTCATTGGAAGTGATAAGGTTTGTTCACAAAATGGAAAAATGTAGTATCCTATGACTATGATGTCAATGAGTCACAGCTGGAATTGGTTAACTCATACGAAGACCTGGATGTAACACTTGGTTATGAAATGAAATGAGCAAGCAGGTTCAGACATGGGTAAAGCAAGCAGTAGCCTCTGGTTTACTTGTAGAATACGGGGTAAATGCAATCAATCTACAAAAGAGATTGCTTACAAAACACTCATGTAACAATGCTAGAATATTGCCCAAGTGTGTAGGTCACATATCAAATAGGGCTAACAGAGGAAACTGAACATTAACAGAAAAGGGCTGCACAAATGGTCACAGTTTTGTTTGGTCCATGGGAGAGTGTCACAGAGATGCTGAAGAAACTAAACAGGCAGACTTTTGAAGATATATGTAAACTATTCTGCAATGCTCCTGTGGTCATGCATGCATGTCTAAAGGAATATTATATCACATTTCTTACAAATAAAGGCACTGTAATATTGTATCTACCATCAAAGTTTGAAGAACCAGCTTTAAATGATGACCCTAAGAATATACTTCAACCCCCCTACATACCTCTCCTGTAGGGGTCATGAGGACAAGATTAGATTAATTACAGCATGCAGTAAGGCATTTAAATAATCATTCTTTCAGCACTCCATATGTGAATAGAATGGAATGGGGAAAAATACCTCATAACTGGTACAATGGGACATACCCTCTGCCATGCACTACACATTGGTTTGTAGTTTGTAGATGTAGATGTAGAAAGTTCTGCCAGTATTCCTCTAGGATCAAACAGAAGAGCTAGTTATGTAACAAGCGAACCTTCTGCTTTTGTGTGACACCCAGGTGTACGTAAGTGTGCCCAAGCTGAAAACATCTCTGACCTGAATCATGGCACTATTACATTTACTTTACTTAACTGGAATGAAGAAAGCTACACACACCAATGTAATACACTTGTGGAGTAAGGCTGCTACATGAATGGAAAATTACATTTTTATGTTATACTCCTAAGATCCAGATCCTGAACAACCTTAAAAATTTTACAGACATCTTTATCTGCTTCCAAGATACAGGAGTTCAAAGTTATCCTACTTGTTCACATAAAATCTGGTGTGCAGCAAAAATGTAGTTTATAAAGTGATGTAGCATGGAGAAATATGCTGTAAAGTGTCTCCATGATCATCACAAGTATTCTGGGAACCTCATGTTGTTGTACTGAAGCACATGCAAAATTTTTGTGCATGTAAAATCAGGTCTGAAGTGTAAAACTAGGTTTGCATTATCTCAATTTCACATATGTAAATTACCAAAATTTTACTCGTGCCGAAAGTTCTTTTCATATGACTGACATGCCCTGCCATAGCAGGGAAAAGAAGGGTATCAATAAAGAACTGTTCCTATCAGAGCACAAAAAAGGCAAATATGCTCCTGTTTAAAAGACTGAAAAGTGGGGTACCAGCAGCCTCATACTACCTTCCTCAGCACCTTTAAAGACTTTCCCAAACATTTTGGGATGTAAACATATTCACACTGTTTTATACTGGAAGAGGAGACAGTGACAGCGGGAAAGAGACAGAAAAGTAATAGATATTGAAAGATGGTAGACAGTGGTTGTAGTATAGAAAGAGCGAAGGAGAGAATAGCAGGGAAAGATAGGAACACAGTTGACAGTGACAGAACAGTACTAGGAAAAGAGTGAAAGTGACAGTGACAATGGGAGTGGAATAAAGAGAAGGAGGAAGTGGAAGTAGGTGACAGCCAGTGATACTGAGAAACAGAGACCATGTCAATGACAATGGGGAAGAGAGAAATAGTGACAGTGAGAAGACAGAGTAGCAGTGGGAAAGAATGAATGAGATAGTAGCAGTAAAAGAGAACATGAGGGAGAGAGTGAGAGTGAGAGGAGACAGTAGTAGTAGTAGTAGTAGTAGTAGTAGTAAGAGGAGGAGGAGGATGACTGAAGGAGACTGTGGCTGAGAGTCAAAAAGACAGTGACAGTTAGAGACACACAAAGAAATAATGACAAGGAGTTGGGCTGAATAAGTGAGTGAGAATGGGAAAGTGACAGTGATGGGTATAAGCAACATACAGTGATAGGCTAGTAGGTGTGAGCAAGTTTCCGCTAGGGTAGCTTGTAGGAATGAGGCCAGTTGCACGTTAAAAACTGAGAATATGTTCGCATTCCAAAATTTTTGGGAACATTTTTAAAGGTGCTGAAAAAGGCAAAATGAGCCAGCTGGTACCCCACAGAGTCTTTTAAAGGGGAGCATATTTGTCTTTTTTGTTCTCTGATAGGAGCATTTCTCTGCTGGTTAAATGATGCATATCATCTCGTTTAGTGCTAACACCAGTTGTGGCTCATGCAAAATTTCACCAATTTGCAACCATGAGGTGGCCTATAGCCTTTTGACTTACAAGTGTATTAACTGTATGTACACCGACTGTATTAATTTTACATATATAAATTGAGCGGGTTAAGTATGTTTAAATTTTATAATTGATCATTTAACATTATGAGGAATAAAATAAGAGAAAAAATATATGGAACCAGCAGTAATCAAACCCACACTATTGAATCACTGGTTTGTGACTCTACACTCTAAACAAGTTGACTACCACACCCATCTGACAACTGTCACTGAAATTTTCTGCGTAAATCATTTTTTCCTATGGGCCAATCAGGTGAAATATTCTAGGAACTTGAAAGGGGCATTTACCTGCTTCTATTAACACAGTTTGAGCCAATTGGTGCGCCTCATGTCATGTGGGCTTGTTGTTAGATTTAAATTTGAAGAAGATCTACCTAGCTCTATAAATCTCACTTTTCCTACTAAGATCTACAGTACTAGAAAAGGGCCTCTTCAGAATCATCTACAGAAAACACTTTCATACTAAAAGAAGGTAGCAGTTTAGACTTTTGCTGTATTAATTATATTTGTTCACACGTAGTTTCAGCCTTGTAGGCCATGCTCAAGTGATTTTGTGGTTCTGCAGTAGGCAACTGTGCCTTACATATTAAAAATTCAATATCTTTAAATCTGTGTTTTCTATTTGTTTTTGTTCACAGATGCTGTCTTGCTGGTTTGACAGCTTGACATTTGCGAAGTTATAATAGCTTTGTAAATGTCAAGCTGTCAAAACAGCAAGACAGCATTTGTGAACCAATATGAACAGAAAACACAAATTTAAGATGATGACACTTCAATATGTAAGGCATAGTTTTCACTTGTAGGACCACAAAATTACTTGAAAATGGCCTAGAAGGCTGAAACTAGCTGTCAATAAATAGAATTAATACTGCAAAAGTGGAAACCGTCACCTTCTCTTAATAAATTCCTTGTTGTGGTAACGGGGAAATAAAATAAAATAAATAAAATAAAATATTCACCTTTTTCCAATCATCTATGGCCTTTAGAATTACAAAGATAGTAATCGTAACTAAATTGAACACTTTAATTTTATGTACATAAACTGAACTGTTTAAATAATTTAAATTTTATAATTGATTGTTTAACACTGCAATGAGTAAAATAAAATTTTAAAAATACATTAGTAACAGCTGGAATCAAAGTCGGGCCAACAAATTACAAGGCAGGGCTTGTAACCACTTGCCCATGGTGCCAGTCTTTCAACTGGTCCTTATATAACCATACTTACTCCATGCTTGCCCATTATGTTACACACAATTTCAAAGAAAAATGTTGACCTGGTGCTGTGAGCATTGAAGCACTCATGGCGCTGGAAGGGGTGATGTCACATCAGAGCATGCACAGACCAAAATAGACAACTGCATTCCTTCTCTGTGTTTCTTGTAGCATGGATTATCATCATTTCAGCACTCGACACTGGTTTCTAGTTATAGCAGAGAGAGTGCTACAAAACGTGATTTCCTCCATTTTATTTTCGTAGCAGCATGCATTCAAAGAGAGACGACATAATTTTAGAGTGATTTCGGCTAGCGTTTGAAGAGAAATGGCACAATTTTAGTGTCATTTCCAGATCACAGTCAAAGAGATATTTACACATGATAACTGGCCACCACTGATTAACACACAGTGTTACAGGAGGCTGTACCTAGCACTAAAAGTCAGTGTTATGATGAAAGACTGGGCTGGAAGTCAGTGTACAAACAACAATAAGAATCTTACCTAACATGTTCTTTGTGCCGTGCAGCCTCTTCCTTAGCTAAGCGTTTAGCTTCTTTGGCAGCCAATGCAGCTTTCTCTCGTTCCTGTTGTTGAACTAACTTCTGTTCTTGTGCTATACGTGCTGCTTCCAAGCTGAAACCAAATGATCTTTACCGCAACAGTAACTTTAGTTTTAGGAGACGTGAGTCATTAATGACATAGGTAAATCTCATGTTTTATTGTAATGTGAACTTCATGTGTGGGAAATAATTAAATAATTACACTATTTTATGCTTTTCTTTTCTTTTAAACAGCACTGTACTTTACTAGGCATGTTGCTTCTGGAGGTAGCATACCCTTGCCTTCATCTGACCTCTGAACTGACTTGGGTCAACCAGTTATAGTCCACTGTTTAATGTGGACTCCAAACCAAAGTGCAGCTTGGATATTTTCACGGTAACAAATCATTACCAGGGACAAAAAAGTGATACATAAGAGAAAAGAATTCCAGCATCAATTCAGGATTGAAACAAACATTTGTAGGCTGGAGTTTACTAACTTCATATAGAGCCACCTTGACCATGTTGTACCAACGTTTATTTCATCCCCACAAGTGTGTAAACCTATTTTTATTCAAATATCAAATGCTTATTTTACAATGCTGTTCAAATACATGTTGAGTTTTATGGCAGAGAAATACCACAAATACAAAAAATGTAACATATTATACTTCTTACCGTTGAGCATTAACTGCTCGGGATTTATGGCTACGAGCCTGTCGCAATTCTTGCAGTTTTTGGGCAACCTGATCTTCAGTTAGTTGAACCATCTCATCAGTACCAGGAACCGGTTGCAGAAATTCCCCAACTAAAACTCTGCAGCTGAAGCTGAAGTTATCTCTTGACAATTCTGTTATATTTTTCTTCTCCAGAAACTGCAACATAAAATTTAGCTTTCAATAAAATTGCCAGTAACTGATGGGCAGTTATATAAATGGATACCACGTGACTGAACAGTGTAACAGACATTAATAGTTATAGATGCATCCCCATCAGGTGTAGTGATAAGAGGTCCCATTGGACAGCCCATCAAAAACTGAACACAGATAAAGAATGAAAAGAGGAAGAAGGTGTACTGGACAGTGAAAGAAAAGTAAAATAAAAACAGTGAATGCTCCAAGAACAAGAAGTGCAATATAGAGCAGCCAGGAAAAGAGATGGCGTCTTGTTTAAGTGGTTACGGCGATGTTCTGTTGAGCCAGTGAGCCGTGTTCAAACCTCCCTCATGCCAAATTCCCGCCCTCCACTGTTCACTTTATTAAAATTTGTGTCTGTGTCGTGGTGTAACATCTGTTTGCAACAGCGAGGTGCAAGGTAGGGACCTATAATGATGGTTAATTCTGCACAAATACTCCATTAGCAGCTGAAAGGAAGAAGCTTTCAAATGGGAACTGCAAAAGTCTGATGACAAAGCAACAAGTCAACCAAATCCTCCACTGGAAAACATGTCTGGTGTGTCATACATGGCATTAATGACAGTAGATGTGTCATATGATAGGAATTTCTTATTGACATACCAATTTGTATGACTGGTAAGTGAGTGAGATATGCCTCCTTGCCCGACATAGGAGTTCATATGAATGTGAATGTGATCGCTCCCAAGGAAATGATGAAAATGTAATAGTTTCTCACATAAGCTGCAACAAATGAATGCAACAGTTTCACAATCACACAGTTTCTCTCTGTTCTGTAAAAATTATCTTTTTAATGTTTTTGAAGCTGTGTTCTATTTTGGAAGTCTTGACTCTTTAATTCCTTTGTTGTAACATAGTTTACACCCGTTTACTTGTTGTTTTCATTTCTGTGAGATGTCTATGTGGTATCTCACCTGCTCTCACTGTTCATCATATTTACTTGCCGTGGTAACATATTGTTACCACATGACTCATATTCTATAACCAATGTACAGTATGACAACTGCCAAGACTGCAGAAATATAACAAACATCCCAATGACCGGACAGTCAGCTCATAATGTTGTAAAAAAAGAAAATAAATGGCACGGGTGTTTTGAATACTACTCGCCTGCCTCGCAGTCCAATACCACAACCACTTACCCATGATGACCTAGCTATTTCAGGCTGCTCTTTATTGCACTTCTTGTTCTTGGACCATTCACTGTTTCTATTTTGCTGTTCACAGTTCAGTACACCTTCTTCCTATTTTCAGCTTGGTATGTGATTTGACAGGCTATCCACTGGGCCATCTGACCACTAAATATGAGGAAGGGGGGGGGGGGGGGGTTGCGATAGGCAGTTTCCCTTGTGAGGATAATAAAGGCCAGGTTGTACTTCTGTGTTAAAAATAACTAGGTGAATGTTTCTCTTGGCTTGTAAAATAAAATAAAAATGGTTGTTCTTTGTTACTGTAAATCAATCAATGGTGTTTGGCCAAAGTTCATCTCATGTACTAAAGTTCTGTAAAGGTAGATAATGATCATTTTGTAATAATCAGAAGTTCTGTCACATTTACGGTTAAGGAAGCACCCATCACATTAGCTCTCCCAATAAAATACTTAAATCCAATCAAAAAAAGTTACTGAAACCTTGGAATGTGAAAGTAATCATAGTATATTTAAAGGGGAAAACTGATGATGTAATGGCATATTAGAAAACCATGTTGCACACATATGTACTACGGAAACAGATAAAAAATATAGGTGCAGATAAATCATACGTGAAACTGACTGTTCAGACAAAGTAAACAGTCTGGGATACGGCTTTGAAAGAATGTAATTTTATTACGAAAATTTACTCTACATGCACAGCAGAAAATTTTCACACTTGCTTTTTATATATGGATTACAAAATTTGTTTGAGTGGGTGATAAAGGAAAAAACTGGTAAAGCTATACAAGAAAGAACTTTTAATAATCTGACATGTTCCATAAGACAGTGAGAAATAGAAGAACATAAATTTCAATTAAAGAAGATGCAGCTTTTTCCTTTTGTTCCAGTTTACTCCTATTTAAGATAAATGATGCCCAAGATAATGATAAAGAATTTATGTAATTTACTGTGGAGAGAAATTACAAAGGGAGTTCCACAGTATTCAATCATGTACTCTCAATAATTCTTGAAACATGTGAATGATCTTCCTTATCAAGTCAAAATAAAAAGTAAAAAAGGAATAATAATGTTTTATGAGACAACAACATTCATCAACTTACCAAATACTGAAACAGCAATAAGTGGCATGCAAGTGTCAGATACATGAATTGCATGACTGTTAATAAGCAAAAGGGGCTCTTCTGTCTTCAATAGTTTTGACATTTCATTTTATATTGAACAGGTAGCGGAGACAATTCTTTTTGTGACAATATTAGTATCATTATTAAGCCAAACTTAGAAGCATTAAAAGAATTAGGTATGAGTATGCTTTGCAAATTTGTCAACTGCTTTTGTAGAAACATCCTAAATGCAAAAAAACATGCCTCCAATTGAAATCCATAGAAGAATGAAAGCTGTGTGCAAAGATGACTGTATCAAAATCAGTAACATGCAATGTTGGGTTGCTAGGGCTCATAACAAAGGAAACACTGATGCTAAACACTATGCATGTGACAGAGCTTCATCTGTTTCCAAAACTTAAAGAACAATTTTGATGATTTCACTGCAATAGTGATGAAGCAGTGCAAGCAGAAGTGAAATTGTGCCTTCCTCAACAAAGCCAAACACTCTACAGTGATGGTATCAACAAAATGGTCACTCATTGGGCAGAATGTGTTCATCACAAGGGTGACTATGTTGAGAAATAAGTATGTAGGCATGACGAATAAACATGTATAATGTTAATAAAGTTTGTTTTATTTAAAGAGCTTTAAGAGTTTCCACATAAGAAATTTGGGGGCTTTACATTTTAGCATGCCCTCATAAAATGACTAGGGACAGAAACTTTGATGACCAAAAAGTTGCAAATTTTGGGGGGTAAGAAAAATTAGTAGGTCAAGATATTTTACATTTCTTCAACTACTGGTATACTAGGGATAATATTATGATACAGCTCTTAATTTAAGCTAAATGTAATCACAGCACACATAAAATACGAAATACCTGTGGGTTTTAACAGATTTACACCAAGTAAGCATCTGCTTTAACAATCAGGAATAGAAGGATACAATATATTCCAGTTTGAGAGTAACACACGCATTCACTAGCACAATGCTAGAAGCAAACATGGTCTTCACTATCATTTACATATTTTGTTTTTGAATAACAAATAACTGTTTCATTCATAAATAAATGTGTTAAATTCGCTCATTGGTTACTGAGCAGAGTCACACTACCATGAACACACTGATGGCCGAAGTACCTATTATGTATGGCATGGATAACAGTTACACCAGACAGAAGAAAATACACAAGGAAGAAGAGGATTAGGCCTTCGCATCCCATTCCTGAATGTGTAATTCTAATTAGAGCACAAGCTCAAATGTTGTAGGATTGAGAAAGAAATTGGCTATGACTATTTCAAAGAAATCGTCCCACATTTGCCTTAAGCAATTTAGGTAAACATGTAAAATCTAAATATGTACGGACACGCAGAGATAAACTATATAAGGTTGTGGTTGGGTGTCATAGGTTTCTGTTGGTATGCTGCCTGCACTGCAATCTGCACTATTTCCATTCAAATGTTCCATAGCAAGTAGGCTTAGGCTCAATTCTAAGTAATGACACATGCAATATTTAGCTGGTAGGTCACATCTACCATATGGAAAACAGTTGTATATTTTGATTTACATAATCTGCAACAATGGATTCTTAACCAAATTGGTGCCTTCCAGTTGAGCAGTTCCAAAGAATTGTCACAGAAACATTAGCCAATCATACCGCCACTCTAGAAAGACTCCTTGCCATGTAAATGTTTACTCTCATATAATCACTCTTTTCTCTCTCTCTCTCTCTCTCTCTCTCTCTCTCTCTTTCTTCAAAGAGTGACATCTATGTATGATTTTACTGCTGTAGCCAATATGATCATTGTAATTCAAGTCTGTAACATTTCAACTAATTGTTATTATCAAGTATGAAGTTTAAGCCATTTTAACATTTCACGATTGTATAAACGAGTACAAACGTTTAGCTGTTTTAACTTTCCAAAATTGGATTTATATACCACCTGAAGTACACACACATATATTCAACACCTCAAAACAAACACCTCCAAATGCTTTAAACAATTATTCTGTAATAATGTTGTTACGATGTATATTCTTCGCACTTTGCGATTATGTCTTCTCTTCTGCTATACGAACCTTGCACCCAGCTGATTCCAGACGCCATATTTGTTTACAAATGTGGCAATATACATGTGATGTGTTACAACAGCAAAAGGAACCTGTGACCACTGGAGGTACTCTAGTTTACTTATTAAAGTTTACCGTTAGATATCAGTTTAAATTTTTGTCAAAAGTAATCCAAAACCATATTCTGAAATAGTGTCTTGTTTCTCCACTAGGCAGTACCGCAAGTTCCTCCAAAATTGTAACACAACACACACACATATGTAATACTAACTAATGTAAATCCACCCGATGATGGAGGTTTAAACCTTCGAAACGTGTCGTGGAAAAAATAAAATGGTGACTGGTAACAGTAAACTTGTTGTTTCATTTAATGTCAGTAACAGTCACGGTAAAGCCTAACCTAAAAATGTCCACATTTAAAGTATTTGTATTTCCAGCAATTTTTGTTGTCTGTTGCACAGCACCTTATTTTTTAAGGTCTAAGTTTTAAATGATGGGTAAAACTGAACCACTTTCCATACCTATTTTGTACTTAAGCTTACATGCAGTTAACAATCAGTTTTCTTTGACTGTGTAAAAAAACGACAAAGTTATCAATGAAAAAGACCAGACACAAGTACATTGTGAACAGAAATAACATACAACACCCAGTTGCAAAAGCATTTAGCTGAGCAAAATTACAGAGACATTAGTGTTTGCTGCATCATGTAAGCTTTCTTGGTCTTTCCACCCGAACAACTTCAGATGTGAAAACTACCATGAGATACTCATTCACAGATACTCATTCACAATTCATTCACATCACCTCAACTTATGCTCTCCTCATAACTCATTGTTTTTTCTTTCACTTTAATGATCCTATTGGTATGTCACCTATGTTAACATTTTAAAGGTTATGTAATCTTCCTTAATTTTTCATATTTTTATTTAGTATTTGTTCTTTTTTTCTTCTCTCACCCATGACTCTCTTTACCTTAAATTGTAGTTGAGAACCAAAGTTCACACAGAGCTTTTTTACAACAATCCCTATGACTCATATTTTTTAAAAGTGTCAACAAATATGAATTGGGATTAATACCTTTAATATTGTAAAATAATTATGTTTACAGTAAGAATATGACTGACTCCCTCACATATGAGTTTTTATTGTGCTGTCATAACCCAGCCAATAAATTTAAACTGCATTAAATATTATGTTTAATTACGTACTTCAAAAGATTCTCTGAAGGAGCAATATGTTGTTGCCACCATACTGCTAAAGTATTATAGATGGAAATAAATAGCATGAAGGACTGTTAGTGCTTAATATCCTATCGATGTCATGGTCAATAGAAATGGTGCATAAGAGCTGTTTCACATTGTGTGTGCTTGAAAAGTATACAGGCATTTGGAAATAATTAACATGGCAGTTGGCTGAAGTAACTTACAGATTTGAAACAACCGTTTATATATGTTAATTATTATAATTAGGTACCAAGTATGAAGTGTCACAGTTATGTAGTAACTGAACTAACACTGAAAGGTAACAAAAAGTAGTATTAGAAATTGTCAGACACAGTAATTACGTCAAAGCTGCCTTCAACTATTCAACTGCTGCGCAAAAAGAAGATAATTTCAAATGCCCAAAATTTTTTAGGTTTTTTACCTTGTCATTTCAGCGCATCTTTAAATAAAATGATCATTATACTATGTTTCAATGTTAAAACTAGTTATTCAGCTTCAGACATCTACAATGAAGGTGCAGAGCCTACAGTTTAAGTTTAAGAATTTCCTGGTACCTTCATACTTCACAAACTTAGTTCAGCACATCAAAAATACATATGAAATATATTAATAAAATGTTCAATACGTTAAAACATAAGAACTAAAAGAAACTTACCCGAACAACATCTTGGCACTGCCTAAAGCGGCGTCCACAAGGTGAAATGTAGCACACCTCACCACGCAGAAGCCCAGCTCGACTGAGTGTGCCCAGAATTGTCTCTCGCTTCCAACCAAGCTCCAACGGCACTCGCAGTGCATGGACCTCTTGCTCCCGTTCAACTTTCCGGCGCTTTGGGGGAGGCTCAGCTTCTGGTACATTGACGACAGCTGAAATGCATACATCTCAAATTTATGAAAAGACTATTCTCAATTTCACATTATGTTATTTGTTGCAACATCAGTCTTGCATTACATAATTGAATATTGTAGTATTTGCTTTTATTTTTTAAGTACAATAATGGAGAGTTCTCATAAAATATACATAATTTAGGAGTAAAGGTAACAACTCACCAAACAGTAGAGGCACCGAGTTGTGTACACACACACACAAACTTGTATTGTATGGTTACACTGTGCTGGCCAAATACACTTTGCTGAGACTGCAGTTCTGCAGGGTTGTGTTGGGTGGAGTAGCTGAGGGGAGAAAAGAGGCAGGGAGCAAGAAGGAAAGTTCGGGAAGCGTAGCTGTCAGATGGGAGGCAAGCAGCGGGTGCACAGAATAGGAGTGTAACATGAGTATTGGTGCTGACGAATTTGTGCAATCCATGATGCTGATAATGTGGATGAGTGGATTGGGATGCAGTGACAGAATAGAAGACAGGGAGCCTTTGGGGAAGAGGGTGTGGATGCAGGTTGAGTGAAGTTAGGGTGAAAATGGTTGTGGGCGGTGTGCTACTGGCAGTTGAGGCCACGAGGGTTATTGGAGCATTGTATGTCTCCAGAAGCCTAACTTCATACATCCTGCAGCCATACCCTCCTCCTCACAGTCTTCCCTCCCTCTGTCCAGTCACCCTCCCCTAACCCACTCCTCCACATCATTGTCACTGAACACTGCCAGTACTGGTGTCACATTCCTATCTTGTGCACCTGTTGGAACCCCCTCCTGCATCCATATCCTGTGCACTCACCGCCTCCATCCCAGATGTCACAGCCATGAGCTGTTCTTCCCCAACCCTCCCTACCACTCTGTACCCTCTTTCTCCATTCACTAACCCCACTCAACACAGCCCCCGCCCTTAGTTCACCTCAGTAAAGCTGCAAAACTCCAGTCCCGGCACAGTTTGTTTAGTTGGTGCAACGAAGCAGCACAGGTTTGTATATATCTGTGTGTGTGTGTGTGTGTGTGTGTGTGTGTGTGTGTGTGTGTGTGTGTGTGTGTGTTTTTTGTTTGTTACATGCCTATCGACCATTGCATGCCTCTTCTGTTCAGTGGGCTGTTACCTTTAATCCTGAATTGTACGCTTTTATTTTCTATCTTTAGTCATTAACTGCGACATCTCACACTTCCACACGGTAAAATTATTGTATAAGTAAAATCAACTGTTTATGCACATTTTATATACAGTGTTAATGACTAAATATTCTAGTTTTTTCCTTGTACCCAACATGACTTAAATCTAGTGAAGTTTTGTGTGGATTAAATACACTAATCTTCACATGGTAAAGAGATACATTAGACCTGCAGCCTCCATCCTAACAATATCTATATGGGTGTTGGCTGAAATACCATTTAATAGGAATGTGTGTACATGTGCTAATGTCTGATGACTGCTTTGAGTTTTATTTACAACCACTTATTCTCAACTACATCTCTCAGACAGCTGTTTATCTTCATGCATGGAGCAAGTCTCCAAATGGAGATCGACACAATAGCCCCTTTTAAATTCTGTCAGGTGCTGACAACGCTGTCTTAAATCACTATGCGGCATCTACACTCCTGGAAATTGAAATAAGAACACCGTGAATTCATTGTCCCAGGAAGGGGAAACTTTATTGACACATTCCTGGGGTCAGATACATCACATGATCACACTGACAGAACCACAGGCACATAGACACAGGCAACAGAGCATGCACAATGTCGGCACTAGTACAGTGTATATCCCCCTTTCGCAGCAATGCAGGCTGCTATTCTCCCATGGAGACGATCGTAGAGATGCTGGATGTAGTCCTGTGGAACGGCTTGCCATTCCATTTCCACCTGGCGCCTCAGTTGGACCAGCGTTCGTGCTGGACGTGCAGACCGCATGAGACGACGCTTCATCCAGTCCCAAACATGCTCAATGGGGGACAGATCCGGAGATCTTGCTGGCCAGGGTAGTTGACTTACACCTTCTAGAGCACATTAGGTGGCACGGGATACATGCAGACGTGCATTGTCCTGTTGGAACACAAGTTCTCTTGCCGGTCTAGGAATGGTAGAACGATGGGTTCGATGACGGTTTGGATGTACCGTGCACTATTCAGTGTCCCCTTGACGATTACCAGTGGTGTACGGCCAGTGTAGGAGATCGCTCCCCACACCATGATGCCGGGTGTTGGCCCTGTGTGCCTCGGTCGTATGCAGTCCTGATTGTGGCGCTCACCTGCACGGCGCCAAACACGCATACGACCATCATTGGCACCAAGGCAGAAGCGACTCTCATCGCTGAAGACGACACGTCTCCATTCGTCCCTCCATTCACGCCTGTCGCGACACCACTGGAGGCGGGCTGCACGATGTTGGGGCGTGAGCGGAAGACGGCCTAACGGTGTGCGGGACCGTAGCCCAGCTTCATGGAGACGGTTGCGAATGGTCCTCGCTGATACCCCAGGAGCAACAGTGTCCCTAATTTGCTGGGAAGTGGCGGTGCGGTCCCCTACGGCACTGCGTAGGATCCTACGGTCTTGGCGGGCATCCATGCGTCGCTGCGGTCTGGTCCCAGGTCGACGGGCACGTGCACCTTCCGCCGACCACTGGCGACAACATCGATGTACTGTGGAGACCTCACGCCCCACGTGTTGAGCAATTCGGCGGTACGTCCACCCGGCCTCCCGCATGCCCACTATACGCCCTCGCTCAAAGTCCGTCAACTGCACATACGGTTCACGTCCACGCTGTCGCGGCATGCTACCAGTGTTAAAGACTGCAATGGAGCTCCGTATGCCACGGCAAACTGGCTGACACTGACGGCGGCGGTGCACAAATGCTGCGCAGCTAGCGCCATTCGACGGCCAACACCGCGGTTCCTGGTGTGTCCGCTGTGCCGTGCGTGTGATCATTGCTTGTACAGCCCTCTCGCAGTGTCCGGAGCAAGTATGGTGGGTCTGACACACCGGTGTCAATGTGTTCTTTTTTCCATTTCCAGGAGTGTATGTGTCCTTCACAGTGATCATTCAACATCTGATGCTGTTCACAGCTCTTATATACCCTACCAGGCCTGATAATAACACTAAACATGAGCAATACTAATACAATACGGTGACTATTTTGCCTTTCACAGAGAATTGCAGCTCTAATGTTTTACATAGCCACCAACAGCATGTACGTGTACGAAGTTACATTGACATCTGTCTGTGGCTTCTGTATGGTTTACATTTTTGTCACGACTATATTTTTTGATGTATGATGGATTTTATATTTCATCTGGGTATATATTATTGTACTTAGTGTTTTAAGAAGAATATTATACACACGTCCACACTTTCTAGAAAATGATTCTTGTTCTGTGCACATGTTTATGATCATGTTACAGTACGTAACACTCTTTGTTTTCTTCCTCAGCAGTTGCTGCACATATGTGCTGCACTTGCTTTGGTAATGGAAACAGGTCATAATTTGCTTCATTTCTATCAACTTTTTTGTTGTCACCTACTTGTCATTACACTTATGGCAGTCTGAATAATTTTATGCGACTTTTTCTCACGAAACCTCATATTCATTCTGTAGAATATACATTTAAATATTACTTGTCTGGTGGAGTGAGAGATGAAGTGATGATTTAACATTCAGAACAAATAAAAATGTGACCTGCTGCATTGAAACCTTTTAAGCATCTGCTCCTAAATATGAGTGTTCTACATTAGATGGCATGGTTTCAACCAATTTCAAAACTTTTCGGCCTGAGGACACTCAAGCAAAATCTGAGACAATATTCAACCACTTTTCTGAACATGTGATGAATATTTCACATTGTGAGGAGAGGGTGGGATTCAAAGAGAAAAAGAGAGGGAGAGAGAGAGAAAGGTGCAGGGGAGAGAAACCACCATGGTTACAGATCTCTGAAACATCTACCGTACTGATTTACATTCACATCCCCTTTTGACATGATAAAAACTCCCATTTCAGTTCAGTTTCTGACAGCAACTGAAGGCAGTGCAGAGCACAACAGCATTGGCCATTCCACAGCTTCAAACAATTACACTTTTTTTTTGTTTTTGTTTTTTTTTTTTTTTTTTTTTTTGTTTTACACTTTCAACACTAAACTAGTTCAGATGAGGTCACATGATGGTATCTCATGTAAGTTTTTCAAAAGCACCACTGAAGTGGTGCCCAATCAACCTCAAAACTCTTATGGTGATAATCTTCTTTCATGATCACTGTATTAAGCTTTTTAGGACAAGAGTATCAAGTGACATAAAGAGTCACTGAAAGTAACATAAAATGAATGGGAAATCTGTCTGATCTCAATCCAATCTACTACAGCTGAGACATATTATCATTTCACCTAAAACTATAAGCAGCAATCAAAAAGTTTCCATTTGAGGGCATTGCTGCAACATATATGCAGCATGGCATGACTCTGATGCAGGTATACAAGGACAACATATAGGCAAGGAATCAGTGTGGCATGCGTGTGGTAAATGCAGAAATGTGAATGGTGATGTTATCATCAAATACATCCAAACAGGACCAATAAGATGTTATCCTTTTCTTGGCTGCCTACAGACAAACACCAGTAGACATCCATCAGAGAATGAAGAGTGTGTATGGAGCTGTGTGTCAGTCAAAAGCCACTGCTGTGGAATAGTGCACAAATTTCCTTGCTGGTTACGATTTGACACAATATGCCAGTCGATCTGGGAGGCCAGCCTCATCCATTACGGCAACTGAAGTGGAAGACACTCGAGCACTTGCCCTATAGTCCTGATCTCTTCCCATGCAATTATCACATCTTCAGTCCCTTCAAAAAGGCCTTGAAGGGTTGACGGTTCCTGCTGGACAAGAATGTTCAGTAGGCAGTTACAGCCTTTTTCACTCAGCAGGACACGATGCTTTACCAGATGGGTATCTTCAACAGGGTGCATCAGTGGGATGATTACCTCAATGCTTATGAAAATTTTGCCCGATTGGCATATTGATTCTGAACTGTATGGCCTTTGAACAGAAGATTTTTGATTGCCCCTTATACATACAGCATTCAAAATCAGCTGTAGAAATGTGCAGAAATGATTGATATTCATCCATCGATATCACAAAAACTAAGCAATAGATAATTATCTCATTGAAAACAATTATTGTTGTAATAAAGTTGCATGCAGCTTCTTCATTCCAGTTGTTTCCTCCCCACATATTTTGCTTATCAGGAATGAAACAACTTCGCAAAACTTTATTTACACTATATTAAGAAACAACTTCACAAAACTTTATTTAAATTATGTTTATCAGAAAGTGACAGAACTAAATTTATGCTTAGCACCAAGGGAAAATATGACAATTTCCACTGGAAATTCATGAATGCAACAAAAACCAACTGGAGTTTAAATGAGCACAACAAATACATTGCAATGAACAAGCATCAAATCACTCCATTCAGTGTGTGTTTCGTTTCTATAATAAATGTGGTCAGGATACAGAACAGAAAATTGTTTCAACAATCAAAAGTTTTAAATGGTCAACAGGACCCTACAGGATATAGAAGCACCCACGGAAAATATCGAGGTTAGGATGAAAACTAATGCACACATGCTTGTAGATCACAAATAAAAACAATTAGGAAGATCAAGCTAAAAGTGCATTATATTACAATTCTTAGGCTTCAAAATTATATTTTTATTTTTCAACATAATCACCATTAAGACAAACACATTTCTCCCGACGAACACATTTCTCCCAATGTGTAACAAGTTTTTTTCATTCTGTCACTGAAAAATTCTTCCGACTATTCTCGAATCCAGGACTTGACAGCTGACTTCACATCATTGTCCTAGGTGTTCTGATTGCCCTCAAGGTCTGTCTAGAGTAGAGGGAAAAAAAATAAAAATTGCAAAGCACAAGATCTGGGGAGTAAGGATGGTGTGGAATTGGCTCAGATTTCAGAGCCTGTTCAGTTGCTTGAAAGTTGTGTGGATGAGTGTTGTCATGTTGCAAGATTATGCACCAGGCTGCCTCTAACACAACAAACTCAACGTCAGAGGTGTTTCAGACTATGTACTGAGAAGAATACTGTTGCCCCTCATACCAGATAATCAGTCACATAAACTCAGTGAGTATCACAAAACACAGTCAAAAGAATTTTTTATGCAGATAGCTGTGTTTTGAACTTTTTCATCAAAGGAGGAGACTGATGGCAATAGTCAGCACTTTGCCTTTTCTCATGATAGACCCATGACTCATCCCCTGTCACAACATTCAAAAGGAAGTCATCTCTTTCATCATGGTAGCCCTGCAAAAGTTGCCTGCAGCATTCCGATCGACACTGTCCATTCTCGTATGTCAGAAGGTGTGGTACTCATCATGCAAAAAATTTATGATATCCTAACTGTTCAATAATGAAGCTGACACATTCCTTAGATATTCCTACATGGTTTGCAATACACTTTTGAGTGATGCACTGGTCATTTTGAATCGAATAGTCAACGAGTTTGTGATGTTTATTGTCTGTGGCAATGATTGATCATCTGCTTCAAGTTCCATCAACAATTACAGCTTTTCCACACTTGCAGTATCACAATTTTACTACCCATCAGTTTACAGTACACCTATCAACAGCATTGTCACCGTAAACAGCCTTTAAATAATGATGAATTTCACTAGAGTCATTTTTTCAGCTGTCAAAAATTTGGTAACAGCACACTGTTAACTCACACTGACATCACCATACTACTTCTACTCAAAAGACGCTGGATGATCCCAAGACATTCAAATTGTGTATGAAGTTACCTTCTGTATGACACCTGATGTATTTCTCAAGGTCATTTAGGTCACATTCAACAAATGTGTGTGCATTACTTTTCAGCCTACCCTCGTAAGATAGTTATATGAAGATAATGAAGAAATAAGGTTAAAGAAGAGATCAGTTACATTAATTACAGATATTAATGAGGCACTGACTAGCAAGATGCATAAGGGCAACCCTGCATAATACGAACAGATACATTCAGGTCACCTGGAGGAGTGGTGATCAGGTACAAAAAGTATATACCAACTGGAAGAGATACATATATACCATTCAGTTGACTTAACATTCAGAAAGTTGGAAAAGCTACTAAAAAAGAGGGCTAATAACAGACAGCAGATTCTGACAGCTGACAGGTTTGGAACAAGTATCATGATAAGTAAAGTTAAATGTGATGAGATAATCAGTACCTTAAAAAACTGACAAATGACACTGAAACAACACACAACACTAGAATGACTAACAAACAACAAGACATTACAAGTCCATGGCTTACCCAAAAATATGGAAATTGGAAGTTGGTCAATTCTGGAAAGCAGAATGGGTGTACTCCATGGAATAACTGCCAGAATTAAGTACACACATTTTTATGGAGTGCTGTTATTGCACTTTGATGAAAATGGGACACTGTATCCCATGACAGAGAAACAGTGACAAGATTGTTAAGTGCACGGGATGAAAGCTACACTATATGACCAAAAGTATCCGGACACTCCCAAATACATACATTCTTCATATTAGGTGCATTGTGCTGCCACCTACTGCCAGGTACTCCATATCAGCAACCTCAGCAGTCATTTGATATCGCGAGAGAGCAGAATGGGGTGCTCTGTGGAACTCACAGACTTAGAAGGTGGTCAGCCTCACTTGGTGTAAGGAGCGTAAACATTCGGCAATTGAACAGTGGAAAAACATTGTGTGGAGTGACAAATCAAGGTACACAATGTAGCGATCCAATGGCAGGGTGTGCGTATGGCAAATGCACGGTGAACGTCATCTGCCAACATGTGTAGTGCCATCAGTAAAATTCGGAGGCGGTGGTGTTATAGTGTGGTCGTGTTTTTCATGGAGGGGGCTTGCACCCCTTGTTTTGCATGGCATTAAAGCTAAGGGTGTGCTAACACCATATTGAATTCCAGCATTACCAATGAAGAGTGCCACAAACTTGTAAGTCATTTTCAACTAGGTGTCCAGATACTTCTGATCACATAGTGTATGTGATTATTAAATGATGTTTGGGGCTGTGAGTTCACTGTCCACTGAGACAAAGGGAATGTTAAATTGCAATTAAACCAAGGATGTCTAGAAAATAAATCAACTGGATGTGAAAAGCACTTCGTAGTGTTGATAAAGAGCAGTTTTGCAGTAAAACACAATTGTTTGCAGATAAACAAGTCATTTTTCCAAATCATATGAAGATGAAAGCATTAAACCAACCATTCCTAAAGGGTAGCAGATCACTAGCACAACCTAAGACACACAGGTATCTGTGTATCTCTCGTGTACCTGAATACCAAATGAGAAACAAATTGAAATCCCCAATGGACACTCATTACCATCATCAATAAAAACAAACTATTTCATAGACACAATGCTGGTTTCCACTTAAATGCGCTCTCAGTCTGCATTCAAAATTAATATTAAAGGAAACTAAAACTTCAGACTTCATTTATATCAGGAACTTATAATGAAAAGAGAAAATTTTCCTTTGTAATAATAATGGAGGAGTTACATTGGAAAACAAGTACATCTTCCATGACATGTATACAATATATTATACCCTAAAGTATGAACATAAAAATCTTCCGTGATTGTGAAATTATTTTGCATTTCATACTGTTGTTTGCAGCAGCAGACTCTCCTTCCTTCTTGAAGCTGTTCTCAGCAACATCCCCATCTCCCTCAGCTGCTTCTTCTTCACTGTCACTAGGAAACCCATCAGATGCTGAGCCAGAATCACTGCTCACATCAGGAGGGCTACTGTCTTCACTGAGCCCCTCTACAGCTCTAATTTTCAACTTGTTGTCTTCTGACCGAGAACTTACCTATAACATACATTTTTTGCATGCACATGTGGTCAAATTTAAATTGGCTGTCATGTGTAAATTTTGATCAATTCTATTTTTGTAAGTATTCAGACATGTTCACCACATTTATATTTAGTTATGCTGAAAGATCACACTTAAAGACTAACTTGATACAAACTCCAGTTACTGTCCAGATTTTAAACTATTGTGTGAGAACCAATGTATATAACAGAAATAATAAGTCTATGCACAGCTATAGCAAAGGCACCTTTCCCAGAGTATACAAGATGCACTAATACAATAATTATCCATATATAACACAATTTTTGGGATGTTCTTATACAGCAGTAAATTTCAATTGTAAAGTTTATTCCAGAAGTCATTGTCATCTTGCTAGTTACACTGAAACATACACCGCTGTTAATCATAATGTTCCATACATGAATGGAATGGAAAAAAAGCCCTCACAAATGATACAATGGACTGCCATGGACTTCACAGTGATTTGCAGAGTGTGGATATGGATGTAGATATGAACTTCAGGCTACTTTAATCTGATATTTGTATGCCTTACGTAGAAAGATTAAAAAAAAAGTCTTCTCAGTGGAAAGGTAAAAAAAAAAGTCTTCTCACGGTGTGTGTGTGTGTGGAGGGGGGGGGGGGGGGGGGGGAGATACCACTAAATTAATTTCTGTGGGAAATTTGTATTTCTTAGTGTTGTTTCCAGTCGCATATTCTCCTTTCTTCTTGAAGCTATTCTCAGCAATATCCCCATCTCCCTCACCATTGAGAATGTCTGGAGATGGTAAAAATAAAGTACGTGTAAATTGTAAGGGCGAAATATCAAAGCTAAATGAACAGATTTACAGTTTACAGTTTATACCTGGTGCACAAAAGGTGGATATAAATAAACTACAATCTGGAAATATGAAACACTGACTAAGCAAGACGACTCAGCCTCCTCAAAGAAATGGAAAATAGTGATGAAAGGAAACTGTTTCAGAAGGGTTTTTTTTTTTTTCAAGTAGGGGGAGGAGGGGGGGGGAGAAAGAAAAAAGAAACTTTAATGCACAAAATCTCTTTTGGTGTGCCTTCTGCCATGTATTCAGAGAACATGCTGGGAAAAGTCGAGAAGTTGGAGAATGAATTCCAGGAAGTAAACAAACTGTTTTTCATTGGAACTAGGTCAAAATTGGAAAACACTTCACCAGAAAATGTGTTTAAAATCCTGCAAATAAATGCTTCTGACTCCTATACAACCAAGCAAACTGCATTTTCAGTGAACTTGGAAACTGACCAAAATTTAAAACATCTGCAATGAAAAAACAATTATAGTTAGAAGACATGCAGGACTCTAAAGCCTCAAAGTGCAGAAAACACGATGCACAAAAAGAATATGTGTTGTGTGACAGTGACAGCTGTTAAATTTCAGCAGTGTTGATGGAAAAATATAATTTCAGGGCATCTGGTTTCAGAAACCCAGGGGCTCCAGTATGCCAACGGCCTTGCCGCAGTGGTAACACCGGTTCCCGTCAGATCACCGAAGTTACGCACTGTCAGGCTGGGCTAGCACTTGGATGAGTGACCATCTGGTCTGCCGAGCGCTGTTAGCAAGCGGGGTGCACTCAGCCCTTGTGCAGTAATTTGAGGAGCTACTCGATTGAGATGTAGCGGCTCCAGTCTCAGAAACTGACATACAGCCAGGGAGTGGTGTGCTGACCACATGCCCCTCCGTATCCACATCTAGTGATGCCTATGTGCTGAGAATGACGTGGGGGGCCGGTCGTACCATTGGGCCTTTATGACCTGTTCGGGAGGAGTTTAGTCTTTAGTTAGGGGCTTCATTAAACAAAATAATGAACCTAACAAAATTAACTAATATAACTAGCTTGAATAAGGATGATTTTGTCATGCTGTTGGGAAGATCAAATCATGTCTCTGACGTAAAACAATAACACAGATACGTTTAATTAATTTAATCCATATAGTTGTATTTGTTGTGACTATTCCACATTGCCATTAATTACCATCTGGTATGAGTGAACCGCAAAAATTACTGTTGCGCACAAGTGTACCACTGAAATATGTACTCAGTTCGAGAATGTCACGATTATAAAAATAAACAGCTTGGTCGATAGGCTTCATACAGTTCATGGACTTAATTTAAAGGGTCAGGAAAGGAGTTAATAGCCGATGAAGTATTTACTTGTACTATGAGGAACAATGTGGCTAACATGGAAAGTGGCAAACAGATTCAAATTACAAAGTGTTTAGTGCAAATTGTAAACAATAATGTCATCAGTCAGACACAAATTACCACCAGAAGTCAACTCGCCTATTGATAGTCACCAACAAGTAGAAGCCACATACAACAAAGACACACAAGATTTTTTATGGTAAGCAGATATTAGAAATGCCGTCAGATAAAGAAGTAAACATCATTTCAACTAAAGTGCCCAAAAACCCAAATTTTGTTATATTGTATCAGTCACTTAATAAGGTAATGAAGATGTTGGAAGCACTACTCCAATGTAAACTAAAAGTAGATATGATTTGCATTACTGAAAGTTGGCTATGAAATGACGAAGTAAAATTAATCTTAATAGGAGGGTGTACACCAGAGACTTATTTTAGCAGAGTTCTCCAAACATAGTGTTATCTTTGTGAGAGAGCAGATTAACTTCTGCAAGTTGGCCCAATTGAAAAAGATTTTCTGTTGCTAATTTGTCAGAACTTAATTTCAAAATTATTAACATACATCGAGCACCAAGTGAAAATCTGCCAGTCTTCATGTCCAAGCTAGATGTTTTGCTGGACAGGATCACTGCATTGAATATGAAGCTTTGTAGTGATTTAAACACCGAGTCTCCAAAAGACAACTACACTAGATATGCTTTAATAAATACAACCAACACATCCAATTCAATTCCTACAGTATACTGACCAGTAAGAACAAAATAGTATACAAATTTCATCAATAAGCAAACATTAATCATTGGCACAAGTTACAAATTCAAATGTAGAGTACTGAGCATCGGTTATAATGTTCATAAGAGAGAGCTACTATGTACGGAGATGACAGCAAGTAGCAGCAGTTGCAAAAAAGTAGTTAAAAAAAGTATTTTTTCTGAAGACAAAATTAGAATTTTTAATTTCTTACCAACTAAGGAAAACTGGAAAGTATTTCCATTCAGAACCATGTTGATAGCATGTACACGAGTTTTCAAAATCTCCCAATGTACTATTTCAATGTAGCATTTTCTACAGAAGTAAAAATATTAAAACCAAGAACAGCTAGCAATGGGTAATTAAAGGAATAAATATTTCCAATAAGAAAAACAGATTTCTCCAATATTTCTGTAAAAAACCTAGAATTGCCCAAGAATTTGCAGATTACTCTGGAGTCTACAAAATAATCTGTGGTAGAATAGTCAGACATGCTAAAATGGTGTGGAATGACAATTTGATCAGAAATTTATTGAACAAAATGAGAGCCATGTGAAGAGTTATAAAGAAAGCAATCTGTAGCTCAGTATCAAAAAGAAAGAATGTATCATTAACACTAGAGGTGCTGCTAAAGAAGGTTCTTCTCATATAATAGCAAAAAAGTGACCTGTGTCACAATAAAGTCCTTTTCAAAACTTCTATAACAACTTTTTTATAACAAATAAATATTCACCTCTTACCATCTAACAACATGATTTTAAAAATTCTAAATCTACAAAAACAGCTATATTTGAAATCCTAGACTGCACTTCAAATCCCTTGTTCACACAGAATAACTGTAAATATTTTTCTATAACATCCAAAAGTCTCCAGTCTCCTTGACCTTAAAATCTTGCTTGAAAAATAACAAATAAAAAGTTAAATAGGTTCAGCACATAGCTGAACCCAAATGGATGCAGGCAAAAAGTATCATTTCAGTTTGAGATCAATATTCTGAATGAAACAAGAAATAATTCTTTATTTTCCACTGAATTCCCAATTAAATATTGCACTCCTCCCGACTCAATCCTAGGACAACTACTCTTCTTGATTTATGTGGGTGACCCTGTTGAATAAATGAGTTGCCAAAAAACTATCCTATTTTCTGAGGACAGCAGCATATTACTCACTGTATCCACCCCAGAGATCATGCAGTCAACAGCAGAAAGTTCTATCAAAGGACTTTGGGGGTGGTTCATTAAAAACAAACTCATTGTAAATACCAAAGAAACTCTATGTTCCAACTTTCATTTAATTCCACCAACTAGCCAGATGTCTATTCAGACAAGTTTCAAATTTTTTTGATCTGTGGGTTCAGCAAGACATAAAATAGGACACACATAAATAACTTGTCAATGAAACTCTTATCTGTTTGCTATGGTCCAAGAATATTAAATTGTACAACAAGCAAAGAGCACAATTGCTTTACGATGCAAAAAAGAGCTATAATAATAATTTGAGGCCTTAAAAAATAGTGTCCTATAACTTTCACTTTTGTGGGCATGCAGCATCATGGTGTGTCATAAATCACAATGAATCAACATCCCTAAGAAAGTGTACAAGACATTCTTCAGAATGTTTTGAAGAAGAGAAAAGCATGTGCAAAGTTTGTCCTGCATACCTCGAATCCCTAGCAAAAACTACAACATGTGGACAGATGCCACAACTTGATTGAAATGCAAAACTGTTTACAATTCTTTTCTGGAAAAAAATCATAACTGGTGATGAAGGTTGGTGTTAGCAATATGAACCTACCACAAAACAACAAAGTGCACAAATTCACATGACAGGTCAACACTTTGACAACATAACTGACATTCAGGACAATGTGACATGCAAGCTGAATAACATCCCCAGGAAGTACTTTGACAGTTTCATGTGCTTGTGTGAACATAGTGTGTGTTGTGCTCACAGGGAAAGGGGGGAGACTGTAGAAAACCTGAAGCATTAACGCCACCATCTTAACTTTTCTCTATTTTTTATCAATCTAACCTCAAACCTTTTTGGACTGCCATGGTACTATACAATTAGACACCAGAGGAGATAAAAATTACTACATATCCAATACTTAAATTGAAATTAAAGGCATTTCTAATAAAGTACTTACACTATTCTGTAAATAATTGCTGAATATGTAAAAACAAATGCTTCCTAAACAATTACTGATAAACTTAGATAGTAGGTACAGGTATCTACTTTTAATCTGAACAATAGTACTGAGAAAAGGCTGGAATGGTCACTGATCAAAAGTCATGCTTCAAAAATTGAATGACCTTATTGCTCATATTATAAAGCATTTCGGATTTAGTCATCTGCAGATATCTGTTAAGAAGCAGTAAAGACACTAGAAAATTACACAACAGAATCATAATAGTGAAATACAGTAGCAACTCTTAATTGTACACACAAGGTACTTCAGGAAAAAACATTCCTATGAGCAACAAGCTGCACATAGATATAAAGGTTACACGATAACAATCATAAGTACACGAGAGGAAAAAAAAAATCTTACCATGAAACTTACAGATGAACATTCATGCCAGATGGTAATATAGTAATGATGGTGGCACCATACTCCATCAAAATTGACAACATAGCCCGCCACAAGTGTAGATGCGCATAATTCTAACACTATGAAAAGTTACAGTTACGCTGTATAAAAGGGTGCTTGTGACAGTTGTAAAGTTGATATAACAACACTAAAGGATTGAACTGCAAGCCTACAATTCACAATCAATTCTTTAAGAAGAGACATTGATGCACTGAAGAAAGAAACCTGGGGCGTACAATCCAAACAAAACAAGTGAAGAGGTGCAAGACAAATGTGATAAATCATCTGAATGGATAAAAATGATGCATAAAGGTAGTGTTTTATCCACAAAAAGGTCGAATAAATCTGCAACAATAGTTACAATCTCTGATAATACCAAATATTATTTTCTGCAAAGTGACTGTAATAACGACTGTACTACAAAAGATTGTGATTTGAAAATAAATGAACCTTTTGGACATAATGTCAACAAGAAACATGGATCATCAAGAAGAAACAGTAGTGTACTTTTACTAGCAGACAGCCATGGAAGAAAGCGATCTAATATTTTACAAAAGAAAAATCATGACATAACAGTGACTTGTGTAGTGAAACCTGGGGCGGGTACCAGACATGTTGTAGACGCTGATTCTCAAAAGAAAATAACATAAGCTAATGACTTTATCACTTGCATGACAGGATTCAACAATGCAGCTAAAAATGAAGCAGAGGTTTGTGTGCAAAATTTATATAAATTTCTAGACAAGAATAAATCTAGAAACACAATAGTTGTTACAGTACCTCACAGGCATGATTTGATTTACAGTTTATATGCAAACGAAAAAGTCAGGAATATAAACATTAAAACAAAGTAACTGAGTTCAGAATACGATAAATGTGAAGTACTAGACATAAGTGAGCTGCATCAAAACTTGGAAACATGAAAGGCACTTGAACTATGAAGAGAAACTGTTTGCGTGTGATTGCATCAATGAAATAATTAAACATCAACTTTCAAAAAATAAAACTATCAGCTTCCTGTATGTCCTGCCAAAAACATTGACGAAAGTAACATGAGCAAGAGAGAAGAAACAGTTATTTCAAAATGCTCAGATACCTTTTCAGGCCAAAGTACACAGTTTCAGATAATAAAACACCACACTATGAAACAAGTAAGTTTCAAATCCCAAAGTTATTCACAAATTTCTTGGTGTTTCATCAAAATGCGCAGTCACTGACAAATAAAGTGAGTGAACATCAACTTCTTCTACAAACTGAACTAAAATTTGTTACTATACTTTACATAACAGAAGATTGGCTTGAAGAAGAAAAACTAAAAATGTTGAGTCTGCAAAATCTTGTATTAAGGCAGCTATTTCTGTAGAACTATATAGACCCATGGAGGAAGCTGTGTGTGGCTATATAGTGGTATAAAATTTGCACCTATTCATTTCCCAAAAGATATACCTAAGGAAAGAGTTCTAGAAATAAATGGAGTTGGATTAGTAGCTGAAAATGTCGCTATTATTTGCATGTATAGGGCCCCAACAGGCATTATACCTACAATGTTAACAAGTATGGAATCATACCTCCACATATTTAAAAAAAAAAAGCTGCAAAAATCTCATTGTGTATGGGAATTTTAATATTAACTTCCTGAAAGAATCAAAACAAAAACTGATCTTTTGACACTCCTTTTAATTTAAAGCCTAAAATAGAAGCAGCAACATGGATAACAGCAACATCGGTGTCAACCATTGACCAAATATTTACAAATGTGTGTTGTACATACAATATACAAACTTTCAATACAAGCTTTGGGGGTAAAAATGCACAAATAAATTCTGTAGAACTAAAAAATCATTGTCAACTTTCAAAACTGCCTGAATCAGCTGTTGTTCGGGGCTACAGGGAACAAAATATAAATTCTTTCTGTATTTCCGAATCAGGAAAAAATGGGAAGTAGAATTGCAGTCACAAATGGAAAGTTTGATGCTTTCAGTACGAAAGCTTTAAAGAAATGCTCAGTAATAGCAAAACCCTTTGCAGATGTTTGTAATTCCTCACTGGCTACTGAGATTTTTCATGAAAAGTTAAATCTGCAAAAGTGAGGAATCTGTTTAAAAAGGGTCAAAGAACAGAGGTAAAAATTACAGACCAATCTCCCTATTATCTGGCTTTTCTAAAAAATTGGAAAAAATATTTTGTAATAGACTGCTTCATTTTATAAAAGAAAATAACCTCTTCTCAGAACCATAGCACAGTTTCTGTAAATGTAGGTCCACAGAAAGTGCCGTCTTTGATTTTATAAATGAAGCCCTGACCTCAGTAGACCATAAACAACACTTAGCTGCTATATTTTTGGACCTCACCAAAGCTTTTGATACCATTAACCATAAACTAATACTCTCAAAATTGGAACATGTAGGTGTCAGGGGACTGGGACACAATTGGATACAATAATACCTGAACAACAAACAACAAATAGTGGAATTTAAATGGCAAGAAGGAGACAACATAACACACATATTTGTAAGGGAAACAAAATGTTAAATATGGTGTGCCCCAAGGTTCCATTCAAGGTCCAATCTTGTTCCTGCTGTTTACAAATGACAGAGTCAGTAACCCCTTCCCAGACATGTATAAAATTTGCAGATGACACCAACATTCTGATACAAGGGAAGACTGTAGAGGAACTGGAGAATGAAATCAAAGTATGCATGTTACACATAGTCAATTGATTCTCCAGAAACATTCTTATCATAAATGTGGAAAAGACAGTATGCACTTACATACAACATAAAGGATACACACCTCAAACCCCAGCACAATGTTATCTGGCAAACAAACAAACTGTAAACAGCACCAAATTTCTTGGAATATGGATCCAAGAAAACCTAATGTGGGACGAACACATAAATTTCATCAACAAGAAATTAAGCACCACTTGAAAGTTCTTACTGGTTGCATGACACAACAAATGATAAGAACTACATACTGTGCACAGGTGGAATCACTGTTGACATATAGCACAATTTTTTGGGGCAACTCAGTTGCCAGCAGAAGTTGCTTCATTGTCCAAAAAAGAATTATACGGACCATAGAAAATGTAACTAGTATAAGCTCATGCAGGCCACTATTTAAGAACCTACAAATTCTTCCACTATCTTGCTTATACATTTTGGGAGTTACATGTTTCATTAAAAAAAATAACGGACACTGAAGACCAAATAGTGCAAAAAAAATGAAACAATTCATAAGTACAATAAACAACAGAAAATGGAACTGCATAGTGAATACGCAAAAACAAAATTCAGACAAGGTGGACCCCTACTAGCAGGGAAAAAAACCTTACACAAAGTACTACACCACACTCCAAAACAAAAAAATTTTAGGAATTCTAAAATAGCTCTAAAAATGTATCTTTTTAATAAACTGTATTATAGTGTTGGTGAATATATACACTCTTAAACTATATATAAGCTAGTGAAGTTAGCTGCTTTCTCAAATCTGGATGAGTTCCTGTAGAATACTGCAGTCAGTAACATGATCAGTGTTAGTGTATGTCATTTAATTGTAAATATTTTCCAGTCTTTCAATTTGTGTCATTTGTACAAATGTAAAAGCTGTAAACTATAGTCATGAAGAGGCCACAAAAATGTAAATATTACCTTACATTTTTAATTAATAAAAGTAACTGTTATTAATTCATGAGAAATGTGTCATGATTTAATGTAGATTTTGTTTCTTTTAAAACAAAAAAGACAGTAATCGGTATAGACATCTGCTTACAGTTTTATGCATGTAAACTTCTTTATATTGTAGTAGATATGCAATTCATAATACTCACACATAAATTCACGTTGTCTCATCTCATCATCCCACAAAAATTGACTTGTCCCATATCAATTTGTAACTATGTGCAAAAATAATGAAACGGACCAATAAAACAATCACTCAATCAATCAATAAAATTACAACAGTAAGAAAGACTGCAAATTTTTTATTTATTTATTTATTTATTTTTATTTAAAACAAGAACAGCAAAGAACAAAGCTGTGTGGCACAATATTAGCAAATGTGGCACTGTATGTTTTCCAGATTGACAGTGAATTTTATTTATGAAGAATAACAGAGATGAGTACATAATAAACATTTAACAACAAAATAATTACAGAATGAGATGACGCAGTGGTTAGCACATGGACTCGCATTCAGGACGACGACAATCTAAACCGTTGTCCGGCCATCCTAATTTAGGTTTTCCGTGATATCCCTAAATCACTTCAGGCAAATGCTGGGATTGCTCCTCTGAAAGGGCACGGCCGATTTCCTTCCCCATCCTTCCCTAATGCAATGGGACTGACGGCCTTATTGTTCGGTCCCCTCCCCCAAATCAACAAACCAACCAACAAAATAATTAAAAAGTTTAAAATGTAAAATAAAAACCAATAAATGGAGCAATATTGGCTGCCATCACATGGTAGAGTAGTAGCAACATTGGTGCCACACATCATTGCAATTGACAATGAATATGATAAAGGTTAAACAACAAAATATAAAATTATGATGCAAATAAGAAAACAAATTAACACAGCCATATTAGTTGATGTCGGCTTGTAATAAAAACTAACAAATGAAAGAACCACAAGAGCTACAATGAGTGTCTTTACAAAAATCGCAAATTCATGGAAATGGAATAAACAAAATAAATGTCCCGTGATACAAAAAAGCAAATCTTTCCAAAATACATAAATGTTCAGTTTGCTACTGCCAGTATAAAAAAGTTAAGACATATACAAATGAGAATAAAATACAATGTCAATGCAAACTGGACTTTCATGTTTAGATACAAACTGTTTGTAGAACAGTAACAACAGTATGCAAAGTGTTCATAGCAGGAAGGGAAATGTTGTGGACCAAGAAGGTGTTACAGTACAAATAACAAATCACATTATGCAGAGCAAAGCATTGAAAAATGACAAGATCTGTGTTTATAATACTGATACAAATGTTCTATGAATAACTTTTATCTCAACACAAAATCCAGTTTGCATCAACTATTTCATTCTCATTTGTATATGTCTTAACTTTTTATACGAGCATGTCTCTTGGAAAGGTTTGCGTCTTTGTATCATGGTACATTTATTTTGTTTATTCTAATCCTATGTGTTTATAATTTTTGTAAAGACACTCACCCTATCTCTATACAGTTCTGTTAATTTGTTTTCTTGTTTGCATTGTAATTTAATATTATTTGTAGTTTAGCCTTTATCATATCCATTGTCAACTGTGATGATGTACAGTGTCAATGCTGCTACTACTCTGCACCTGATGGCAGCCAATTGGGCTTCATTTATTGGTTTTTATAGACATTTTAAAATTTCTAATTATTTTGTTGTTGTTATTATGTACTCATGTCTGCTCGTCCTCATAAATAAAATTACTGTCAATATTGATGATGTACAGAACCACATTTGTTACTATTCTGCAACCTGATAGCCACCATGCAACTTCGTTCTCTGCTGTTCTTGTTTTAAACTAAAAACTATTTTGCAGTTTCCTTACTTCTATAATTTTAGTATAGATACTTGACTTTGTATTTTTATGATTTCATTTTCTGGACTATGTTGTCAACTAAGATGAAGTATGACAGCACCATCTCCCAGGAATGTTTACCTCTTAGTTTCTTGTTAAGATTTTTTTCACTGGTCTGCTTATGATTGTTCCATACACTTCTTTTAACCTTTATATCTATGTGCAGCATGTAGCTCCTTGACATGTTTTTGCCTGAAGTACCTTATTTGCACAAGTGAGAGTTGCTCCTGTATTTTACTATTCTGATTCTCTTTTGTAATTTCCTAGTATATTTATTATTTTTTACCACATATCTGAAGATAGCTAAATCTGAAATGCATAATATTATGAGCAATAAAAAGTCATTTTATTTTTGAAGCATGACTTGCTGATTAGTGACCAGTCCAGCCTTTATGCACTACTATTGTCTATTTTCAACATGGTCATCTGCCGCGTTCACCACTTTATGTCACAACTGTGTTAATTTTAATTTGCCTACTTATTTTATTAATACTATACACTTCTGTATCCTTAGTTTCACCTGTCCTTACACTTTTTTTGGCTGTTATTAAATACAGCTGCTGTACCTTTCTTTTGATGTTCCCCATTCACTTGCACAATTTGTGCTGTGTGATAAAACAGGGCCAATGAAAGATCAACCAATCATGAACCCACAGATCCCAGGAAGAAAGTAAGAAAAGTGACATGTTCTGGAAGTTTCACTGTACACATAAATAACAGATTTCACTTGCAGCCAGCACAGGATTGGACAAATGTTTCAGCTTGAGACATGAGCAGAAACTGGCAGTAGACTTTATTACAATTTACAAACCTGAGACAAACAAATATTGTGGAGAAGAAGGCATTGCTACTTGGCAGTAGCCACAGGTGAGGAAGAAAACTCTCAACTGCAAGAGATGTTTGGGACAAAGTCCCAAAACACACAGCTCTTCGATCCTAGTACAGGACCCAATCAGTAACAGGAGTCTGAGTTATTATACAAGGACTTCATACAATAGCATCATGCAAGGATAGTGGGTGGGAACTTACGATGGCTGACATGGCACACACTTTACTAACCAACTGGTGGAACTATTTGTAGATAGTGTTTTACTAAATTTTGCCAGAACTGTGAAGGGAAGGTTGGTTCACCACAGCAACATGACAAAATCGTGAAATTTAAGGGAATAATAAAAGAAACCTAAATCTGGATGACTGGATCTCAGTGGACCTCACTTCACTGAAATGTGAATTGCATGCCTTGACCACTGCAACACTTCTCCCAGACATACTGTATGGACCAATTGCCAACCATTCTTGTTAGCTACTGCAGAAGACTTCCATTCCATGTCACATGCAGATATCAGTGACAAAGCAGATTACAAGTAGGAGACAGATCACTGTTCTCATCATCATGCTGCCCTCTAGAAGCCACTAGTCACAATAATTGATGTATGAGGTCATTTACAATGGTGCAAAAGATTGGAGCAAGAGATGGTTTTATGAACTGACAAAATGTGATACATAACATGAATCTCACTTGTGAGGCTGGAAGAAGCCTAGATAACGGTATTTATCTGAGCATCTTGTCACAGCAGTGAAATTTGCATTTAGTGGAGGTATTTTGAATGTCTGGGAACATTTGTTTCTGGTTTGGACCTGACCCATTAGATATGATGACTGACAAAATGAATAAGCATAGTCACAATGTCTTTTAAAAGCAATAGTTTTGAATCCAGTATTTTCTGTGGCAGCAAATACAGCATTTTGGTTCAAAGAAATTACATTGTATTTACTTTAAATGCACACTCCAAGCCCTGACTGGAGACCCACTGAAAATCTTTGCGGTGAGCAAAAGGGTGAGTTTTGTGTCAGCTTGTAACACTTATGTTTGATATTGGTGGTATTTGCTTCATGTAAATCCTATGTTTTCCTGTGTATAATGCAATATCCCTGTTACTACATTCTTTGGATCTCAAATGCAAATAATTGTTCTTATTTTGTGTAAAGTTGTTTACAAAAAATTAGTTTCTGAATGTAATTTCCAAAATTATGTTCTTTTATAATGAATGAATGTTATAAGTTATGTATAAGATTGGTTCATGCACAGAGTACATAGGTTTATACATACATAAAAACTAGAGGGAAGTACCTCCACAATGAAACACAGTAGTGTGGACGGTATAAGGCAGATTGCATGAAGTACTGTATGAAGTCACTGTGAGAGAGAGTTGATGGCTAGCTTGCAAATGTTGAACATCTTGAGTACTAAAGGAGGCAAGGACAGCAGCAAAACTGAAGTAATTATGCCTCAGATGAGGATATGTAGTAACTATTAGGTCATGACATTTATTGGTTTGCTCTGAATCACAAAATTCTGAAACCAAGGAGACAGTTTATAGAGCAATTTTACATCAAGAGCCACAATCAGATATAACAATTTCTTATTAGCGCCACATAAAACTGCCACAGCCACCACTTACACTACATTTTCATGGACCAGTAAGTTCCTTAACATGTAAATACTGAGTAACTCAATTCTGACTTTGTGTTAAGAACACTCATTTATTCTTGAGTATTTCATGTGGACAGGTTCCTATTCCTAGTGATGCAACAAAGCCAAGTGTCCAAATTCTAATAAACTGCAGAATGATTACTGTCGTAAAAGTGTTATATAATTCTGTGGCGCCATAATTTTCTCAAGTGTTTAATTAATCATTGTATGAAATGTTCCACATGTTCAGCAAAAGTATTGTGAAAGAATAGTTGCTAAGATACATTATTCAGTTTTCATTCTAACTGAAACCTTTGCTCAGTATTGAAGCAGTGGAATGGAGTTGTGATTATGAGAAATATTTATAGGTCATTATAGTTTAAAGGCCAACACAACTATTCTGTACTTTGCAGGTTTGTAACAGCGCTTTTATTCTGATATTTCCATTTGTGGATGCATCCTTACTATACCTGGTCAGAAGTGTTTTTACTAAAGTCAGTTAACACACAGTATAGTTTATGAGCCCCCACTTAATATTGAGCCAGTAGTTCCGTAATTCTTACAATGACAGTTTTTATGATGTGCTGTATTGCTTCAAGAGACAGCTGTGTTCTTATAAACATAAATGACCACAACTCAGCAAGACTGTAACTCACTCAGGCTCCCGTAGCTTCTCTTATGTTCTGTATAGTTCAAGGGCCTATATGTTCCACATATCAGTTAGCATAACAGTTTGATGATCATTTCTCTATTACTGTCGTGAAATAGTAAAGTGTTAAAGCCACCTAATGTCCAATTTAACAGTGCTTCTTCCTTATTAAGTGTTACTGTGTAATGCACATTATATTTCTTGCTTTGAAACAGAAAGTGTGTGTTAGAGAGAGAGAGTTGCTACCAAAACATTTCAGTTTTTATCTCTGTTGCTCATTAACAACTAGTTCACAAGTGCTTTCTAGATTGTGCTATCTTTTCATATCCATTTTGCAAAACAGATTTCAATTAAAATAAAGTCATATACAACATTCAATTTTCTTTCTTAACAGTATATTTCTTGGGATCACTTTGCTAATTAGGCTGGCAAGAATTTTTCTTTCAGTTGATTTACACTACTAAAGTTTTACTTTACAACCAAAACAATACTGGTTCAATTCCCATTAAAACAATTGCCACTCCCTGCCAATAAGTAATATTTCTGGTGACAAAAAAGTCTGATTCCTTCTCATTGGTACACAATGATGGTCAACTTTAATTCCTATCATAGGAATAACATTATCAACGATCAGCTCACACAGTAATAACGGTACTTTTAAAAGTTCAATTCACTTGAAAATCTGACAACTATCAACCATACTTCAGAAAGAATGAAATTACATTCTGACTTCATTATATATGAACTTAATACAAAGCCATTCACAATTATTAAGTACTGTGATAGTGTAAAAAAGTCCTAAATTTATTAGATACATGGTTGACATCTTTGAAACAAAAAAGAATTAGAATATTGAGACTTTTGATCACATGGTGTATTTCCAGATAAAAGAGTGTAATAGAGATTCCACAGATGAAAAGTGTGGCCTCTAACATGCTGTGTTTTGCAGTTAAATGATGCACTGGCTCTCACAAACCATTAACTAAGCAAAAACCTGTCAGGGTATATTTTGATCCAAGAAACTCTACCTCTCAATAATGGAAGCAAAAACTACCTTGACTGTAATGAATGAACATCGCATGAAATTCCACTTGCTCAATATTAACATTGCACTCACTGTTTAATGATCATATTGATACTTCAAGCACAGAATTAACATAGTATTCAAAGTAACAGCAGCCTGCAGGGACACATCGACCTTTGTAACTGATGTAAAAACAAACAACCACAAACTGTCTGCTGTTTGATTTATTGAGTAGTTTCACTCATCAGCTGTGAGCATCATCAGATATTCATTGCCCTAGTGGCAACATGTTGGAGGTTAAAAACATTGCTCATCATTATTTTCAAAATGAAATGTTGGAGTGGGGAGTTGTGTTGGGTGGAGTAGGCAAAAGGAAAAAGTAGCATGGGAGCAAGGAGGTGGGGAATGGAATGGAGGACTGGAGGGAGAAAACTGGGAGGGGGATATAGCAAGAAAATGGTATAGGAATGTGGCACTCATGAGCCCACCTTGGTGCAGGCAAGGGAGTCTGTGTGAAGCACATGACTAAGTGGGGAAGTGATCTGGGAGGAAGTGTTTGGTGGGGATGGGGGAGAACAGAGGAATAGGGAGATTGCAAAGAGATTTATGGAGTGAAGTGGCATCCATAAGCACATGAATGAAGGTGGGCCTTGGGCAAGAGCTAGTGGATATTGAGGCCAGGAGGACTGTGGGTACTAAAGACATGTTGTAAGGACAGTTCCCATCTATGCAGTTCAGAGAAGCTGATAATACATGGTGGGGAACCACACGACACAATCCGAGGAGTAGCCAGTGCAGTCTAGCACATACTGACATTATCAGCCATTGTGAGGCCAATTTTACTATGGGTAGTTGGTAGCCATGCCTACAGTAAAAAGCTTTACAGATGTTACAGCAGAACTGGTATATGACATGACTACTTTCACAGGTGACCCTGTCACTCATAGGGCAGGATATGTTTGTGAAGTGTCTGGAATAAGAGCTATGGCATCTGGTGCACACGACACGTCTTCCACTTGTTTTTGCACTGGATTATGGCCCATGTGGCAAGGGTTCAGGGTTTTCAGGGTTAAGTGAGCCATAATAATGGACCAGGACATGTCATAGGATGGGTGGGCAACAGAATACCACTTTGATAAAGGAAGAATGTTCCTCAATTTATGAGTTAAATTAGCTTGCAGAGGTTATCTGTTTATTTATTTTGTTATAATTTTCACCATCAAATTCTATACCCGACATCATTTCTCTACATTAGATTTTGTTCAAAGTTTCTAATCTGCCCTCACATAACTAAATGCATTAACTTCCTTAAAATTACACACTTAGCTGTTACGTTGACCTTACAGTTCTCCTCATATACATCCCATCATTTCCTTTAACACCGTTTCTACTTATTTTAGCATTGCCTATGCTATTTCTGCCATCTTCAAACACTTTGATCAGAATCCTGGATATGTAACTGTGCACCCTTTGAGAGTCTCAATTTCAGTAACTGAAGTGCTACTGGCCATTAAAACTGAATTTCTCTTCTATCTGATGACAACTGGTTGTATACTACAACCACAGGAAGAGGAAATATATCTAGTCACACATAGTGAGCACTTCTGTTGGCATAATATCAGGTCACAAAAAAACTAATGTTTTATTTTGTGATCTGAACATGCCACAGTGCAGTACCTTGTAAAACTTTACATGAGAAAGAAGTGGTCTAATTTTCAGCAACTGTCAAACACTGTAAGACTTGTGGAAGGTGTAGTTACCTCAAAAGAAAAAAAACCATATACATAAATTACCAACTATGTTTATGAGGATGGAAATAAATATGTTCTAACAGTGACAAACCCATGAACTACAACAGAATTAAAAAGGTGAAAGGAGTGTATTCTAAACCATCTAGCACATCTGAAATGCATTTCTTAAACGTGTTATGTTTTATTTGATGGTTTCTGTGCAACTCTGAATCCCTATACCAGCCAGCCTATTAAAAATAGTGCTGACAGTTCAGAATTTGTGTGTAGTAATTATTACTTCAAATAATTAATAATTTAAGTGTAATTGTTCAACAACATACTTAAGAAGTAAACACAGAATCTATATTTCCATATGTATTGTATAGTTTTAATTCTCATATTTGTCAATATATTTAAGAGTTATGCGCATGAAACAGCTTAGGAACCCTGCATACCACCAAGAATTTGAGAATTATGTTAAGATAGCTCAAGTGCTGTGGAATTTAGTGTACACACCGACTGCAATAATTTTAAATAAAATTAGATTAAGGAGAAGAGGAAAACTGTTACTGATTTAGTGCAGGCATCTAATAAACAAGGATACAGGACAGAGAATTATTGTTAGACTAACTACAAAAAATTTGCGTTCAGTATAAATTTCCAAACAAGATACTGAAGTCACAGGTATTTTGGTGATTAGAATGTTGTCCTTTAGTGATCAGATACTTTTACCAGAAACCATTTACTGATGCATTTGGGTTCTGAGAGAGAGACTGTCAGTTACAAGCCTACAAAAAAAGAAAGTTAGGCTACTGATTGTAGTCAGATTGGTATATAACTACATTTTGGAGGTAGTCCTATGTTCTTTGAGGAAGCGTAATGCCTTTTGAGGTCTTGAATCCAATCTTACTAAGATATGACATCAGAGGCTACATGGAAAGTTCTTCACAAAAAACAGGCAGAAGGACCTGGGGACAGATGCTTGGAAATGAATTGTCTGCAATGATTGTTCATTTGTCAAATCACACAAGCTAATTTACAACTAAATTTGAATTCAGTATGATATTTCTAAAGTATTTTCATTCACATTTACACAAGAAGAGTTTGGAGCAAGAGTCTCACCAGATGTCTCTTATGTTTGCTGAGATCTTTGGTATCCTCTGAAGTAGCATTTACAGGTTGTTGCTGTGGTGGCGGCTGAGGTGAGTTCGCAAGCTGTTGTGCAGTGTCCTGCTGCAGTGGCAATGGTGCAATCTGCTGGTGAGCCACAGGATGTTGTGTGGCAGGTAGTGGGGTTATCAGTGATTGCACTGAGGGCAGTTGAGTTGTGGATTGTAATGGTGCAGGCAACTGTGGGGAATGCTGAGACATGCTCAGCTGTGCTGGTTGTTGCTGCGGTTGGACCAGCTGTTGCACGGGCTCTTGTTGCTGCTGTTGCTGCTGCTGTTTATGCTGCTGTGGTAGTTGTGATGATGTTGGTGCTGGAGACTGTGCTAAGGGCACTGACGGTGCTGGTGCAGGTGACGGTTCTTGATGCACTTTTTGTGGAGTGTGCTGCCCAACCTGGTCACATTCCTCTGTCACAGGAACACTGCACTCATCTTCCTCCATGGGTTCTGGCTCAGCTGTAATTCAGTAAATAAAGTAACTCATGCCATTAATGTAAAAAAAGTGTCATTAATAAAAATACTGTATTTTACACTGATTATGTTTTTGGATTGCAGAAATGGAAACAAGTTGATAAAAGCTTAGATACTTCAATGGCTATATTAAAGCTGCCAGCACAAGAAGAGAAATTCACTTTTATATGAAAACCACAATAGTTCTGATGATATACAATAAATAAAAAGCAGGTTCACAATCACTAATGCAAGAACAAGAAAATTAACATTTTGTTTACTACAAACCATAATAACTGCGTGTCAGCATTAGTCTTAAAATCAGTCATCAATTACTTCCTGTGGAATCAAAAAGTTATTTGTTTCTAGAGCAATGAAATTAACACTTTACCTTTAGGAACTGGTGATGGGACACCCAGCACATTGGATTTTAACAGTGAAACCTGGTGATTAAGCTGTGAAACATCAGGACATGCTGTTGGTTTTATCCCCATAGCACGGCTTTGTGCTAAAAGAGAAGCCACTGTGTTCTTTTTTGGTTTAGACACTCCGCGACCTAAATTTCGTGGTCGTGCATCCTGTAGACATGTGATAAAAGATACTGATGAAACAAAATGGATTCAGTTGCCAACAATCAACATCATAATGTAACTCTAAATTTGGAAAAATTACTAACAATATAAACACTGAAGTTTTAAGATACTTTGTGGTGCAAAGGTCTACAATAAATAAGAGCAGATGGTACACAATTTGAGAAACTGATAAGGGCCTACAAAGAAGCAGTGCTAGTATCTACAGAAAGTACTTTGTTTATTTATCACGCATTTTATGTCACATGGCAGGTAAACAATGAGATTTATAGTAGTTCTCTTCAGTAAAATATAAGGGCAAACATGGAATAAGATATCTTTTTCTATCTGAATAGAGATGCACGTGGCTGCATCCTGACATGCTGGCCCCACAACCTTGGCAGTCCCCTGTACAAGCTGACTTTTTTAAACAAATGTACTTTCTGAAATGACAAACACATTTTGTCATTGTTGCCCTGAATTGTGATTTATCTATTGCTGCTACAGCCTAACATGGTTACTGTAACTGAAAATGTTTGTCAAGTTGAAGTAATAGGTTATGTCATACTACTGACAGTCCCTGATCTCTGCTCCTCGTACAAGCCGGAACAAACATTCCGAATGTAGACAACATTTTTGGACACACAGAAATGTATATACAAGAATGCACTTTAAATTAATGGTCCCAGTACTGTCATTTTTGAAAACTATAAAAATGTGAAAGTTTTGCACAGGTCCCCTGGCTGGTGCATTAATAGTTAACTTCCTTACTTATCTATTGCATGTGGCCCAAGTTTTTCATTTTAAATCTTACAAGTGTTTTCATAGCTATTAAAAATTCAGAGCCACAAATTTTCAGGGCTATCTGTAATGAGGATAAGAATCTGTATGCAACTAGGAAAAATTATTTTATATTTCTTAGTCAATTAAAAATCTGGTGTATTAAACATTCATTTTTATTTACATAATTATTTATAGTCAGTTCAGTTCAATTATAGATTTATTTGCTGGCTTACTACTACTACTACTACTACTACTACTACTACTACTACTACTACTATTATTATTATTATTATTATTATTATTATTATTATTATTATTATTATTTCAACTAAACCTTTATGGTGAGATGCCACAAGCCTTAATAATATATCTTACATTAAAATATTGTACAACATATTACTGAGAAAGTTTTTAGAATGCTGCTACTCATCATCATCATCATCATCATCATCATTATTAGAACAGGGCTGCCACTTTACTGTGCTATATCAGCAGGATTTATTTTCAGGATTCCTTTGCTTAGGACATTTGGCTTCACTTCACTTCTAAATCTACATGCATACTCTGCAACCAACAACATGGTGTATGACAGGAGGTACCTGTACCACTACTATTCACTTCTTTTCATATTCAAGTCACAAATAAAACAAAGGAAAAACAATTGTCTAATATGCCTTCTTACAAGCCCTAATTTCTCTTATCTTATCTTCATGGTCCTTACACAAAATTGACATTTGTGGCTGCGGGATTGTTATCAAGTCAATTTCAAATCTTTCCAATAGCATTTACCAAAAAGAATTTATCTGTTGATTACGACCTCTTCCACCTTTAAAACAATTGTCTGTTGTTTTTTGTTCTTATGAAAATATTTTAACACTGGATGGCAGGTTCATTGCCTACTGTACATCACTGAAATCATGTAATTCCTTTAGTGGCAGCCTACACATCTGTTGTGAGTAGCTGATATGTATGGAGCAAAAATCATACAAACATTTTAATAATTCTGTTGAAATATATTAGTACTGCAATTAAATAATCAAAACTGTCTCATGTGACCAAAACAGGCACTTCAGGAAATAAAATGAGGAGCTTACCACTGAACTGACTAAAGAATAAATAATAAGTATAATAATCCTGTGTGGCTCTGTGACCTGGTGCAAGTGCTTGAATTACATGTCACTTTGGCAAATTGCCTGTATACTTAAAGAAATTCATTTCATCATCATCAAGACAACTTCAATTGCAGAGTATGTATGTAAATGTTTTGGTTTACACATTTGGTTATTAAAATAGTTTAAACAGTCTTTAATCATGTATTAGACATAATATTCTCAGCAATGATTTATGTATTTTAAACTGAATACATGAGAAGACAGCACAGAACAATAAACAAACACATTTTATAATAAATTATTCCTTAAAATACTGCCTTTAGGCATAGCAGTTAACTCTAAGACAAAAATAAACTACCATTTTTTTACAAACACAAATACTGAAATATGAAGGAGGCAACAATCATATGCTAAGTAATTGTAGTTGGTTTTGAAATTAAGGGGAGTGGGAACACCATTTATCGACAGTGTTAAATTTGGTTACTTGGCTTCCCTGTATTTCATAAACTACTGTAGCTATGGACATGAAAGTATCACACATTACACATCCTGTTCTTAGATTACTGAACTAAAATCATTGCATTTCAGCCACCAATTTTTTAACTATATGGTTAAAATGTTATATACTTTTTGGACTTTCTCCGGAAAATTTTACTCACTCAGAGGCATCCTGCACCATAGACAGAGAAACAATAGTGCCATAACTTAATGAGGAACTTGGAACTTTTAGCTCAGAACAGTAACATGTAGAGGAATTATAGCTCAAGTTTAAAGGAACAGATGACCATGCACTTGATAGGTATGTACTCAGTATGAGACTTCATAATGGAAGAGACCCTCCTTGGTATACCGTCACTGTAAAGAAACCTCTAAAGAACAGAGACTACTGCATAATAGGTATAAAACAAAGCATGGCACTATAGGTACAGAGATGCTGAATGGAATGTATTTGGCAGTCAAGAGACCAATGCATGAAGCCTTCAATGACTACCACAGCAGAATATTGTGAAGTTAGTGTCCATTAATTCATGAACAAGACTGGAACTGAAACTGAGAATAGCAAAGTACAAGCAGAAATGGCTCTATTTTCAAATATTCCTTTATAAAGGAAAACCCATGAGTACTGCCTCAACTTAAGTCTTGCACCACTAAAAAAATGACTGCAGTAGATGTTTGTGTCAACAGCATTGAGAAACAGGTGAAATAGTTAAAACTGAATGAAGCCCCAGGGTCCAATGAAACCAGATTCTATACCTAGTTCGTGGATCAGTTAGCCTCTCTGTTAACTATAACTATCAAGGATACCTTGGACTAAAAACTGTGCTCAGTAGTTGGAAGAAAGCACAGCTGTCTACAAGAAGGGTGGCAGAAGTGGCCAAAAAACTACCGTCCATTACTTTGACATCCAGTTCTTGCAGAATCTTATAACACATTCTGAGCTCAAACATGATAAGGTATCTCGAACAGAACAACCTCCTCCATGTCAACCAGCATTGATATTCAAAACATAGATCATGTAAAACTCAACTCACACTTTTCTCACATCACATACTGGAAGCCATGAATCAAGTCAGAAAGGTAGATTCAGTATTTCTCCATTTCCACAAAGCATCTGACTCAGTATCGCACCTACTCTTATTATCAAATGTACGTGCATATAGGGTAGCAGATGAGATATTTCACTGCATTGACGACATCTTGCTAGGGAGGGAGCAGCATGTTATCTTGGATGGAGAGTCATCAACAGATGTAAAAGTAACTTCAGGTGTACCTCATGGAATTGTTATGGGTCCCTTGCTGTTAATGTTGTATATTAATGATCTTGTGGGCCATATTAATAGTAACCTCAGACTTCTCGCATATGATGCAGTTATCTACAATGAAGTATAGACTGAACAAAGCTGTACAAATATTTTGTCAGATCCTGATAAGATATCAAAGTGATACAATGATTGGCAGCTTGCTTTAAATGTTCAGAAATATAAAACTGTGCACTTCACAAAACAAAACAAAAAACAACATAGAATCCTATGAATATAATATTAGTGAGTAACAGTTGGACTATGTGTACAAATACTTGGATGTAACACTTATTAGGAACAAGAATTGGAACGATCTGTAGGTCCAGTCATGAGTAAAGCAAATAGCACACTTCAGTTTATTGGTGGAATACAAAGGAAATGCAATCAGTCTACAAATGAGATTGGCTACAAATCACTTGTGTGACCCATACTAGAATATTGCTCAGGTGTGTGTGACCTGTATGAAATAGGATTAGTGGGGGATACTGAACACATGAAGAGAAGAGCTGCATGAATGGTCACAAGTTTGTCTGGCCCATGGGAGAGAGTCACTGAGATACAGAAAGAACTGAACTGGCAGACTCTTAAAGAGAGAAGGAAACCATCCTGAGAAAGTCTGCTACCAAAGTTTCATGAACTGGCTTTAAATGATGACTCTAGGAATATACTAAAACCCCCTATGTATCATTCCCATAGGGATCATGAGGATCAGATTAGATTAATTACAACAAACACAGAGACACTTAAACAATTTTTTTTTCCTCATGCTCCATGCAAAACTTGTACAACGAATCTGCTGCGAAAGGGCAAAGTTGATTTATTGATCTGTCATCTGCTGACAGTTTGTGGGAGAAGGTATCGCATACGCTGCCTCATTCTGAACAGATGATTAGTGTTATTCCTCATGGCCATCCTATGGTACTGTAATTGCTCAATAATTTTGTATGCCAGGCTATCCCTTACGGATTTACTATCAGAAAGTTTCTTGTTTCTCAAACTTAGTTTCAACTTTCTCAGCCTGGTGCCCATCCTCTTCTGGACATGATCCATTCATTTCAGTTTTGCAATACACTTATCACCATAACACCGAGCTGCTACTACACTGTTTTATGCTTTTCAGACCCCATCACCTGAAAACTTATAACAACAAAACTCTGTTTCATTCAAAAATTGATTGAAAACTATAATAGCTGCAGAACTCTCAATTCCACCGCCTGTTTGTTCATAATTCCTATCACAGAGAAGTTGGATGTGGTTCACTCATTTACATTTATAACAATGTTTTGACAGAATCAGAAAGTCAGTTACCTTTCCAGTATCCACAATCATCCCTATAGAGACAGTATTCTTAGAACTTCTACATACAATACGAGTTTATATCATAAAAGCTGCTATATTGCTTTCCACAATGCTACCAATAGAAAAAAAAACATAATTTTGCCTTTATAAAACTGCAATCCACAGCCTTCTACCTAAAAAGTTATGGACTTTATTTGATCTTGAAGGAATGGATGTAAAATTTTTAACATTTTAAACATGTGCTGATAGTATTAAAAAAAAAATAGAATAATTCCCACGGGAGTTTATAAGTGATTTATACCAGGGGAAAATGCTCCTATCAGAGCACAAAAGTGGCAACTATGCTCCTGTTTAAAACACTCCGACTGAAAAGTGGGGTACTGGCTGCCTGATTCTACCTTCCTCAGCAGCTTTAAAAATTTTCCCAAAAAATTTGGAATGTAAACATATTCACACTCTTTTTAATCTGCAACTCACCTCTCACTCCCACAAGTACCCATAACTGCAACTTATTCACATCCACTACACCATCGCTGTAAGTCACTCATACTCATCCACTCCCACTTGCCCATTCTCACTCAGTCATTCAGCCCAACTCATTGTCATTATCTCTTTGTGTCTCTCTAACTATTGCTGTCTCCTGTCTCTCAGCCAAAGTCTTCTTCATTCTGTCCTACTACTACTACTACTACTACTGTCTCCTCTCACTCTAACCATCTACCTCTTGCTCTCTTTTAGTGCTACTATCTCATTCATTCATTCCCAATGCTGCTGTCTCTTCTCACTGTCACTATCTACCTTCCTCATCGTCATTGTCACAGGCTCTGTTTCTCATTGTCACTGGCTATCACCCACTTCCAATTTCTCCTTCTCTTTATTCCTCTTCTACAGGCACTGTGTCTCCTTTATTCTTCTCCTAATACTATTCCATTACTATCAACTATGTTCCACTGCCACTGTGTCCCTCTCTTTCCCTTCTGCTGCCATTGTCTCCTTCGCTCTTCCCATACCACAACCACTGTCTACCATCTTTCACTATTTATTACTTTTCTTTCTCTTTCACATTTTCACTGTCTCCTTCTCTCTCAGCATAAGAAAGTGTGAATATGTTTGCATGCCAAAATTTTTGGGAAAATTTTTAATGTTGCTGAGGAAGGTAGAAAGAGGCAGTTGGCTCCCCACTTTTCAGTCAGAGTCTTTTAGACATGATAGGGTCTCATTAGGATATTGTTGAGTTTCTGTCTGTGTGGGGTGAGGGGACGGGGGGAGGGGGTGAGAGATGAAAAGTTAATCTATGTGTGGTGGGCAAACTGTCAGACAGAATGGACCTCATTTCAGGGCATGATTTTAGGGAGTAATAGCCTTGTCAAAGTAGCTGATTAATTCATTCAAGACCAGGATAGTACTACGTGACAAGAGATCTACTCCTAAGGTGTTTTTGGAGAGACCAGCAGTATCAGGACTGGACGTTAAGACTCGAGAAATCTGCTTTTGAACTAGGGTGGTGAGGTAATTACTCCCAGTGAACACTCAGGTCAAAATGGTGGTGTATTGCTGTGAAGAGTTTGAATGTGAACAAATATGTTTGCCTTGAATGCCAAGACTGTGTGGGAGGGAACATTTGACATGGAAAGGATGGTAACTGTCAAAATGTAAGTGCTGTTGTTTGTTAGTAGATTGAATGTGAACTGAAGTGTGTAACTGACCCACAATCAGGATGAGATCAACATCAAGGAAAGTGGTATGGAATTCAGAATATGGCAAGGATGTCATAAATACATCTAAACCACACCAGGGGTTGAAGGTTTAAGGATCCCATGGAAAGACCCCTCCAAGCAGCTCATGAATAGGTTGGCATAGGAAGGAACCATCCCAGTTCACATGGTCACATCCCTGATCTGTTTGAAGTCTGTCCCTCAAACGAAAAGTAGTTATTTGTAAGTATCAAGTTGATTAAGATGAGCAGGAAGTGCATAATAAGTGTGAAATCATGTGGGTGCTTCCATGCATGAACAGCTCATTGCATGGGCAAAGCTTACACCTCCTTATATGATGACTTGGTTGTCACTGAAATTGGAATATCAACATGTTCATTAACAGTAATTCTGCCAAACTGTTTGCCATTCTGTCAGTCCTATGATGTATGCTTTGACTGACAGGTGAAGAATTACATTCACCCATTTCAAAACTGCCCTATTCTCATCACACAGCAAATGGAAATCACAAAGAGAAGTAATGAAATTAATAAAATATACGCCTGTATATGTAATCAATTACAGGCTTCAGCTTTCGAGAAAATGCTTTGATATGCTTGGTGTGCCACGACATTATTGCCAGATCATGAGGTATTTAGAATGCAAACAGAGTTACTTTTCTTGAAGATATTCACATTAAAAAATGTGACTGTGGTATAAATTGACTTCGCATGTTACTGGTGGTGCTTCCGTTTTCTATGCTTTGAATGTTTTTATGATAGATATCACCCACTGGAATACACTGGTTCCCTTGAATTATGAAAGTAAAAATCAAAGTTAGAATTTATATGTTTTTCATTTTCAATTACTGTTAGTTACACAAGATTATATAAGATATGTGATGATAAAATCTAATTTTAATAATATTTGAAATGCTTATTTATATTTTAAATAATTTCATTGTGTTTCTGAATGTCACCAAAATACCAATTCCACTAATGTCACAAACATCCATGGCAACAAAAGGAAGAAAATGACAATATTAGATTAAATTTGAACACGAATCACAAAAATCCAGAAACTTGCTGTTAGCTATTACGCTGCCAGCTCCCTTGGTACAAAACCATGTGTACAAACTGACATAACAGCATGAAAATTTTCCGGGGAACCTTGAGTGTTGGCTCATATGATGAAACAAGTGTCCATTTATTTTCACACTTGTTTCACCATGCGAAGTGTTGGTTGTGCCAAAGAGCAATGTATTGCAGCTCCACCTTATATGATATAATAGGTTGGTGCATAAGTTCATAGCATTTTTGTTTTGCATTTTGGTGTTCCAGTTGCTATAGGTTATGTTATCAACTGTCATTTTTTTTATTTGTAGTTCACTGTTGCTACTTGAGTTTACATATTGCCATTTTCTCATTTGTAGATACTGAGTGGAGCTGTAGATGCTAGAAAATGGAGTGCATAGATGAGAAATCTGATTATTCCCACATATTCTTCTGCTTTAATTCAGTAGCAGAGACAGACAGAAACATTTGTGCCATGTATGGGGATTACGCCATCCCACAGAGCATGGCAAGAAAATGGCTTTCTTGTTTTAAGGAGGACTGTATTGACATTAACAACTCTCCATGTTCAGGAAGATCTTTGGTGTTTGATAAAGATCATTTAAACGTATTAATCCATAATGACCCATACCAGTGTACTCAAGAGCTGGCAAATGTGATGACTGCAATCATTCCACCATTGTGCAACATTTGTATGAAATGGGGAAGGTTCAAAAATCATGTGCATGGGTACAGCACCAGTGGCAGGCCGTATGTGTACCTCTGGTTGCTTGCTATCAATTGACTCATGAACAACACCGGCCATTCCTATCCTGTATCATTACTGGTGACGAGAAAGGTTGGCTTTATGTTAACATAAGGAAAACAAAGGAATGTTTCAGCTCAAACAAAGCAGCAGCTCCTCGTACAAAGACCTGTGCGCATCTACAAAACATAATACTATGCATCTCGTGCAACAGTGACAGGGTGTTATATTACGAATTGCTTCCCTGAGGTGTAACCATTACTGCTAACATTTATTATCAACAATTCAGATGTCTTTCATGTGCAATCCAAGAAGAATGAATAGGAAAACTGGGTGTAGTGACGCTACGCCACAATGACACCCACCTGCACTCTGCTAGTCTGACAAAGAACACTACACACGAGCTGGATTGGGAAGTCATTCTGCACTCACCTTATTCACCTGATCTTGCACCCTCAGATTTTCACCTTTTTCGCTCTCTATTGAACAACCTTCAAGGAACTTCTTTTCCAGATGAAAATGAGCTCCAAACATGGCTTGATGAGTTCTTCACGTCAAAGCCATTTGATTTCTACAGTCATGGAATCGAAAAGTTACCCCAATGTTGGCAGACTGTTGTAAATAGTGAAGGAGAATATATTATTGGTGACTAAAATCTCTGTTATGTGTACCTGTTGTATCTATTAAACTTATGGGAAAACTCTGCAATATGTACCAATGTACTAGTTTCAGGAAACTGATGACATAAATCCACACTCACGTCTGGAACATAGGGTTCTTGCAGTATTCCACACCAGAAAAACAGTTCAGTCAACCCCTATGGGCGCCAAATATCCATCTTAAAAAAATAACATACTACTGAAATTAATCACCACACCCTGAATCCCTGAGGACTATTATGAGGCACAAGGATGGGCTGAAAAACAATGCTTCCATACTTTTTATTTGAACATTCTCAAAGTTTTTTTTTTAAATAAAAGAAACTTTACTAATATTCTACAACTTTATTCTTCATGTCTACATATTCACTTCTCCCATAGTCACCCTGGCAATGAACACATTTCTCCCAACAAGAGCCCGGTTTGTTGATACCAACACTGCAGAATGTTTGACTTTGTTGGTGGAGCCACAACCTGACCTCTGCTTACACCACTTCATTTTTTTAAGTTTTGGAAACAGATGAAATTGGATGGGGCCATTTCAGGACTGTATGCATGATATTAAACGACAGTGAACCCAAGGTGTAGTTACCAAAGTGTTTAAAACAACTCAAAGAGATCTTCAGTTACAGGCATTTGGGATTTATTAGCTGTGTAAGCGCAATTTCAAAATGGAAATACTTGTGGAAGAAATGTTTTAGGTTTCATCCTGAAATGTTTCATTTCATCTATATTTGTTGTTCTACCAATGCTTAACTTTTTCAAGTTATTCCACGATGATGTGATGAGTGAGATGTCCAGTCTCCATGCAAATTTGTCCTACTGGTTTTACCTTCTTTATGTGAATCAGAACGTTTTAGTTAAACAAGAGACAATTAGCAGTTGTCTCAGGAGACATGCTGATGTGCACAGTGACTGTCTTGACAGCATTATTAAGCCTTTCCAGTAGACTCCAAGATGAAATGAAATTACTATTAGCATTGTATACTGCATCAGATCCAGTCACAAGTACTGTAATATTTAAAACAGCAGCCTGCTTCAACAAATACACCAGTATAATTCACTTAAGAATGTTGTGATAGACTAGAGGGATAATTAGTGTGTAACAACCGAGAAATACACGAACTGTGAAATATTGTATAGCAATTCTGTCCCACACTCACCTAGGATCACCTATTCCTCTTACTTTAGTTCCTCTCTGTCTCAACCTATCTGAAAATTGAGAAGCTCATTCATCAGGCACTTTTCACTTTATTGACAAAGCATCACCAGTAGTTATATTGTAATTATGAGTGGACGATATGTTTTGTCTCTTTAGTTTTATAGAATTAATGACAGTTTTGTTTAAGAATGATATATTTGATACATTACTGATGACACCTTTTGTTCCTCATTTCACTTCTCATCACAACTGTTTCTCCTTCCACATAATCAGAATCTCAAATCAAACTTGCACTGCAATGATACCCTTGTTTAATTATCTTTGTAGCTTTCCAGTTCTATTTTTCTGTCACTGCAAAAGATTCCTTGGACGTGATTTGAAACTATATGTTATTCACACCGGATTAAATCTGATAACAAAATGTGAACATCCACAAGGATGTGCCATTTGATCTTATTTTGTGTTGTTATGTATTTGAGGTGAGGCCAATGCAAGTATTCATAAGGAAAACTGTTTTCAAGTGTATAATATTAAAATGAAAGTTATTTACTCAAAATGTTAATACCATCTGATGGGGTTAAGAAAGCAAATCACTTCCAGCGAATCAATTTTTTACTTTGCAGTTTGCTTAAGGCAGAAAAAATAGCTATGATAGCTACAGGAGAGGAAAACCACCAAAATAATATTCCCCACTCTTTATTTCTGATGTTTGAGTTGCAGTAAGTGCTCCTGCTTCCATTCAATGCATTGGCAGCCAGTGACTCTATGTCTTTGTAGGGTGAGCTTCCCTGGTGCCAGCAAGCTCCAGATTCACATAGGCTGAGCAAACATAGTCTACCTGTCGCTACTCTGATGGAGACTTGACAACATCGTAGAATACATTTGGCAACTATGTGACCATTGATTTACTTCCTGGTTTGGTTCAGAATTATCCCGTTAAATTTGCTTCATATTTTTTTTGTCATTTAGGTTGAAGATGTTGAATTATTCTCACTTTGAGGTAAAAAAATTTATGATTTTGATTCCAGGAAGCTTGTTCCAACAGAAATGCAGCTAACTTTGCCATTTATGTTGTAAATTCCCAATCATGGCCATCACTGGAACAACAAGGGAGTACTGTTTGACAGAGCTGTATAGTAGCTTATCAATAAAGAGTTCACCCTTCAAACACAAGAGTGTGTTAGTTTTTGCTTCTAATCTCACTGGTGACAAGAGCCACTAACAGGCAGATTGACAGTCAATACAGAAATCCTAAGACATCTCTCCCATTCCTTCATTCTGTCGCCTGTAGATCTAAAGGTGGAAAACTTGCTGAATTGCATACTTGTTAGTGCCTGCTTTTTCTGCTTCTGTCAATTGTATGGACTTAATTGTGGCACTGAATTCTTTGTTAACTGGATTTTGTTATGTATCAATCCCTACTGCTACAGTTGCATGCCTTTGTGGAAGTCCTGTAATGCTACTTTGGTTTGACTACAGACTGAACATAGACACAGACCATTTCAATGCCAAAAGTGCATATTATCCTGCTAATCTGTTATGATTTGGGATACTTTGTTTTATTAAAAAACACTTCTTTCATAATGTTATCACAATAATTTGTCATTCATTTCTACAAGGATAGGAGCCAGAGGATAGGGAACCATTACACCAACAACCTGAGAACAGCTTTCGCATCCCGCAACTACCCTCCCGAGCTGGTACAGAAGCAAATAACCAGAGCCACTTCCTCATCCCCTCAAACCCAGAATCCCCACAGAAGAACCACAAAAGTGCCCCACTTGTGACAGGATACTTTCCGGGACTGGACCAGACTCTGAATGTGGCTCTCCAGCAGGGATACGACTTCCTCAAATCCTGCCCTGAAATGAGATCCACCCTTCATGAAATCCTCCCCACTCCACCAAGAGTGTCTTTCCGCCATCCACCTAACCTTCGTAACCTGTTAGTTCATCCCTATGAAATCCCCAAACCACCTTCCCTACCCTCTGGCTCCTATCCTTGTAACCGCCCCCGGTGTAAAACCTGTCCCATGCACCCTCCCACCACCACCTACTCCAGTCCTGTAACCCGGAAGGTGTACACGATCAAAGGCAGAGCCACATGTGAAAGCACCCACGTGATTTACCAACTGACCTGCCTACACTGTGATGCATTCTATGTGGGAATGACCAGCAACAAACTGTCCATTCGCATGAATGGACACAGGCAGACAGTGTTTGTTGGTAATGAGGATCACCCTGTGGCTAAACATGCCTTGGTGCACGGCTAGCACATCTTGGCACAGTGTTACACCGTCCAGGTTATCTGGATACTTCCCACCAACACCAACCTATCCAAACTCCGGAGATGGGAACTTGCTCTTCAATATATCCTCTCTTCCCGTTACCCACCAAGCCTCAATCTCCGCTAATTTCAAGTTGCCGCCACTCATACCTCACCTGTCATTCAACATCATCTTTGCCTCTGCACTTCCGCCTTGACTGACATCTCTGCCCAAACTTTTTGTCTTTAAATATGTCTGCTTGTGTCTGTATATGTGTGGATGGATATGTGTGTGTGCGCGAGTGTATACCCGTCCTTTTTTTCCCCCTAAGGTAAGTCTTTCCGCTCCCGGGATTGGAATGACTCCTTACCCTCTCCCTTAAAACCCACATCCTTTCGTCTTTCCCTCTCCTTCCCCCTTTCCTGATGAGGCAACAGTTTGTTGCGAAAGCTTGAATTTTGTGTGTATGTATGTGTGTGTGTGTGTGTGTGTGTGTGTGTGTGTGTGTGTGTGTGTGTGTTTCTATCGACCTGCCAGCGCTTTCGTATGGTAAGTCACATCGTCTTTGTTTTTAAATATTTTTTCCCGCGTGGAATGTTTTCCTCTATCATATTGATATCATTAATTTGAACCCAACAATTACGTTTGTTATTGTCACTGTTGCATTTCGAAAACTTTTCTGTCGTCTTATTTTCAATCTCTGTTTTTGCCAGTAGTTTCACTTTGTATTCACCTTCTCCTTTTTACCGTAATCTGCTATACAATTCTATCCCGCCTATATATACTCAATAATATGTAACCCACTTCCATACCATAACCAAAAAAAAAATTGCCGCTTTCAACACTACCGCCGCTATAAAATCCACCATTTCTAGTTCACAAACAGTTCCTTTCACCTTTTAAACAACCATTTCGGCTAGTTCTAATAACTTTCGCTTTATTTCCATTTCCATTTTTCCCACATCACTGATAATTTTTAGCCGCTTCCCACAGGTTTTAACGTAATTATTTCTTCGTCAGACAATTGTTAGCCTCATTTTCATAATCTGCCACCACAAAACCACTCCTTTTAATATATTACACGCAGTTTTTTCGAAATTTTCCCGAATTTCTCCGTCCTCTAACGTGTTTTGGCGGCAACACAACGACCTAACCTTTGTGCACATCGTTGTCTACCAACCCAAGTCCAACATAGCCCAGCTGTAACCAACACCATTTCCCCTTTTTTCACACCAGATCTCCAGTTACTTTCCAGTCCACCTTTACCCTCCCCATATATTTTTATTTTCATTTTCATTTCAGCCTCATGTTACACTTTCCACCTTCTAATACCATGTCACCCTCACAACACCCCCACAACGACCCCATTAAGTTTGGTCTTTAAATATGTCTGCTTGTATCTGTATATGTGTGGATGGATATGTGTGTGTGCGCGAGTGTATACCCGTCCTTTTTTCCCCCTAAGGTAAGTCTTTCCGCTCCCGGGATTGGAATGACTCCTTACCCTCTCCCTTAAAACCCACTTCCTTTTGTCTTTCCCTCTCCTTCCCTCTTTCATGATGAGGCAACAGTTTGTTGTGAAAGCTTGAATTTTGTGTGTATGTATGTGTCTGTTTGTGTTTCTATCGACCTGCCAGCACTTTCGTATGGTAAGTCACATCATCTTTGTTTTTAAATATATTTTTCCCACGTGGAATGTTTCCCTCTATTGCCATAAAAACTCTTCATAAGCCTGAATTATTTAGTAGCAGCAACACTTCTTTCTTATCAGTTTCCAGAGCCCTTGGTTTCAAGTATCAAACAATTAATGTAGACAAAATTATAATGGAAATATCATTATGTGGTATTGTTGAATTTTAAGACACATTGTTAGGCAAAATTTGGAGACACTGTGATTGTGTAAACCATGGATAAATGCCAGTCATTCCATCAGAAGAAACTGAGCAGATGACAGTGGAAGTGGAAGTACCACTATCCCCGTGGGAAAGAGTAATTGTCTTGCATACTGGACTTTCCACTCGTTTCGTACCAGACTGTCTCCTGGTTTACAAATAAAGGAAAACAAGTGATTACAATGAGGAGATCAATCACAAGAGTTTTCTGAAGTGATTCAAGGGGCAACTACTGGAAAACTTAAACCAGCCATCTGTCACACTACTGGATAATGTCCCACACCACTTGCTTATTATTCAACAATATGTCATTGTGTGAGGTGGCAAAAGAACATGGTCACACAGTTCTTAGGGTTTCACCAAACAACTGCCATTACTACAGCACTGAAATGGTCAAGGATTATGTGACAACAAATAATAACAGTTTCACTGTGGGAGAAATTGTAAGAGGATACAGTGACACAAGCAATACAAAAGAAATGAAGTAACGTTGTATTCCACACAAAAAGTTGAACACTACAGGGATTGGTGAATACTTAAGTAACATGAAGGATTCTGATCTGTTTCAGCACCACTTTCATAACAAATATGCCACTTAAAAGTGAGTTGTCCTGATTATTGTAAAGGATTGTGCACGTCCTCTTGTTTTGCTGAGATGTACAAATAATTGGGAACTGGTATCATTATTCACAGGAGTGCACTTCTCAAGCAACAAAGATATTAGGTTCCTGTAAGGAGAACTCAGAACTGTACATTAACAGGGAGTGCAAGAAGATGGTACAACATAGCACAGCTGATATGATTCAAGTAAAAGTAGTTAGTTTAGCTTGAAGAATGTGAAGGCATGTGTTTACTGAATACGTGCTTTCAGGTAGCTTTATTTACCACATTACAAACAGTTTTCAATCCCCACTTCATATTTCCATTGGAAAAAGTATATTTTAATGTCCGTAACTTGTCAGATGTGCTATCCATGCTGCAAACTGCAGATAGTAAAATTATGTTTACCTGAACAAGCAAAAGTAATTTGGTTCTCACCTTTATACATACATCATTCTCTTCACCTCCACTGCTTGGCCTTGGTGAATCAGCTGCTGCAAAAAGCTGTTTGAGTGAAGGACTTGGAGATGTTGGAACTGCAGGTGCTGGACTCTGCACAACCCTCCTTGGTTTTGGGCCTGGTTTTCTCCGTGCTGTAACATTACTGGCTTTATGTTTCTGGTGTTGCTTAAAACTTAGGCTCCTAATAAAACAGTTTGATGATGGAACACAAATAATGAAAAAAACTGACTCTTAATAATGAAACTTACTGACTAATCTGCTGACTTCAAATTAATATACTGTTAGTACAGTGTTGACTGAGTTGTAAAAGTGTAAAACCCATTTAACATCGAGTGAAACATACCACATCATCATTTCCAGTTTTGTGCATTAGTTGTACTGATACATCATATATCACTGAGTTTCTTTCCACTCAAATGGAGCTGCAGGCCTAGTTACTCTATCAACTACTGATGGGGACAGTAAAGCTAAGGTAATCCACGGTGACATAACAATAGATCAGCTATCTTAAAGAAGAGGGCCTTTAACTCTCCATTCGGAAAAATTATGTTACTCACCTATTGTGAAGTATACTTACATGTTCTCTCTGAATGAACAGGTGTTGCAGCTGCCAAAGATGCAGATAACGATGACAGTGATGATAGAGATGAGGAATGGGCAGCAACTGGTGTGCAGTTACTCAGATTGAGACTGCCGCTGCTATTACACAGGCTGGTTATGTTGTTATTGATCACACTATTGCTGTTATTGTGTATACTGTTTGTAGTCACACCACTAACGGCACTATTAACTGTGGCACTGTTGCTTCTACTAGTGGAAGCTTGAGGTTTCATAGAAAGATTAAGAGGTAAATCATTTTCATTTCCTGAGATGCCAAACGAGCCTACACCAAAGGACGGGATATTGAGGGGTACTGCTCCATTACTACTGTGTGCAGGCAATTTTATGACTTCAACTCTGTCCCTGTCTCGTTCACGTTCACGATCTCTTTCCCTCTCTCTCTCCCTCTCCCTCTCCCTCTCCCTGTCTCTCTCCCTCTCTCTTTCTCGCTCCCTTTCACGTTCACGTTCACGTTCCCGTTCACGTTCCCTCTCCCGTTCCCGTTCCTTTTCCCGCTCACGTTCTCGGTCTCTTTCCCTTTCACGTTCACGCTCCAGAGACGCAGATGGAATTACTTGCTCACGATAGTCCAGAGGTTCCTGAAAATAAAGAATTTTGTTTTTAATAACAATAATCAAACAACATAAATATAATATGTTGGATTAAGTGGCATGAATTTGACATAATTTTTTATTCCCTTAATGTGGCACCCATCCTGGAGGGAAAGGTAACAGGACCCTGTGCTCTGCTAGAGTCAGTCGCTGGAACTTCATAAAGTCAGTCATCGTCGACATCTGGAGGCCACCATTGGCTTGTGTTTTGCCATATGCTGTCTACAGTTATTAAAAATGTGAACATGAGAATGAAATTTCCATGTGAACATGGTTTACGGACTTAGCTTTCAGACTACATTGGACTTCTGTTTCTGCCCACAGTTCATTACCAGGGGAGCATTTATATTATTATACTAGGAAAATGTAACCCATTAAAGGGGTTTTCACTTTCATTGTGTTCATGTGCAGTAAGTGAAACACAATATAACAAATATAAGATTGGCAATGAGGAACATTGGACACTTATACATTTTATGGCGGAAGAATTGCCTAAGCTGCTTCAACAACAGTTAAAAGTACACAATAAAACAAAGGAAAAAGAACACCAGAACAGACAAGGAAATTCAGAAGGCTCATGAAGAAAAAATATTGCAAATTCTACAGTAGACTACTTGGTCAATGCATCCAATGGTGCCTTCATTTCTTCCAATGTCTGAGGAAAACCCAGATAATTGGGAACTTTATCTGAGTAAATGGTTGCATTACTTTTTGGAGTTTGCAGTAAAATTGCTAAAGCAACAACATTCTTTGGAACAGGTGATTTATTATCTGCTAATTATAAAAAAAATGTATTTTTGTACCATGGCACAAATTTTAATTCATTTCTTCAGCTTCCAGCATTATCATAAATTATTAAAAAAAAACATGTGCATGTAGCTGTCACTAGGTTAAAATTCCTGCAATGTCCTGCCATGATTGGGCAGCAGATATGACAGGGTTGAGTAACTACTGGCAGTATGAATTTCTCAATCCTATTTACCAGCAATCTTATGCCAAGTCTTTGACTCTATATGTGGTAATCCAATTGGCATCGGATAGAGAAGTCAGATAGGCTCCACTGAAATTGCCATACCAAATCATGTCCTTGGCACAGACAGATATCAGCTGTTACAGCAGAATTTGCACAATAGGTAACAGTGTTGGACATATCTATCAACTTGACCAATCAGTCTCAAGCCATGGTCTGGCCTCACAGCCCCCAGGTCATTCAGCAACAGATAACATTTGCAGAGCAAGAAAGTTGCTCCACATCCAGACAAATATGATAATTTTCATGACCTCAATTGCAGAATCAGTGGCAACAGCAAATAAGGGGACTGAGTCCCAACGTAAATTATTAATTATACAAAAATTACATAAAAATGATAAACTTTCAGAGAGATAAGAGTCTGTTTGTTTCCTTGTAAATCAAGATATTTCTATGCAGCTATGGTTGCCAATGTTATCTCTGTCAAAGAGCAAGTTGTTGAATTACAGTGGTAAACTAGTATCTGCTATGAAGAGTTTTGCAACTGACATAACATATAGAAAAGTCATTCAGGATTCGGTTGTGGTGGTAGTGGTTTCACTCACAACTCATAACATTTTTTGCCTTGATCCATTTTCAGCTTTCAGGTTTCTGATACAAGACAATATAAACTGGGTGTCTGATGCTTCCCTCTTCTACGCACTGGAAGAACCATGTCATGAAGTTGAGGCACTATTTGTTTCCACATTTAAGTACAGCCACAATGTTTCAAACACATATAGCACGTCGGCTCCCAGCTTCATTACATGCTCAAAAATGCTACAGTCAATTCCAAGACAGTAATTGATTCCTATTCCTTACAATGTCCAGAGGAGGTGATATTATCTTCACAAAGATATACAGTAGAGAGTGCTTTTCACACGTGAAACTAACCTGTGCTTGCACGTTTGCTAGGGACCGACGACCAAGCAGAGCAGTTTGGTCCCTTCCCCCCTGCCCCCCCCTCCCCCCTTTGAGCTAATCAACCACCCACATTTGCTGAGTGAGAAATCTCAGAGACTATTAGTGTTAAACACCTCTTCAGGTTGGTAGGCTACACTCTCCTTCTATTTGCAATCGTAAGTAATCATCCATTTTCAAGCTCTTCTCGGAAAATTTGATTTTGTGCAACTTAACAGAAGACATGGCATAACTGGATCATAGACAAGAGAACATGCATAATGTTTGTAACTCTTCATTTTATTGTACAATGATGCTTGAATATAATTTTCAAAAACACCACTTAAATCAACCCAATATTCTGTGCTTTAGATTTAGTTCGGGCAGTCCAGGATGAATCATGTTGAAGCCACTTAAAAATGTCTCAGCCTTCTTCACTGAAAGTATTGCAACAGTTGCTGGGAAAAATTAATTAATATGCAGAGTTCATCTTCAACATTGCTGACAGCTTATCCATTAAAGCAACTGCATAAGAAAGGAGCTAAGTTCGTCTGGATTCCATGCCTGTAGTGTGACATTTTTCAAGCTTAAGATAGCATGAATATAAGCACTATGGCTGGCAATGTACGCACCTTGAAAACCACTAATTTTAACACACATTTCTAGAGTAAGAGGAATGATCTATAGGTTCTTTACAGAACTTTGCAGCCCCAATGAAGATCTGGTGTGTTTTAGTGAAACTAAAGACAGCAATAATTCAACTGTTCTCCGAGAAAAGAATGTAACAAGTTAATAACATTATCACTTTACTCCATCACTCTTTTTCTTTTTCTCTCTCTTAACATTGAACAATGTGCAACCAAATTAAATTACTCCGGAAATATATTAAAGTAACAACACAATCAGGCTACAAAACAAGCAGTACAATGAAAGCAACTGTACTCACTGTATTCACTGCCGTCCTATTACGCTGCCTTCTGCTTCCTCCACTGGAACCACCTCCTCCGCTACCACCACCACTGCTGCCACCACCGCTACCACTTCCTGCACCACCTCGCTCAATCATAAGACCTGGTCCAAGATGTGTTGGCATCACACTCAGAGATGGTGGATCCAACGAAATAGTCTTCTTACGACCACGGTTTGTTGTGCCAGGAATTTTCGGTCCAACAATTGAAGATGTATACTTTATAATTTCCGTATCTGGGGGTAGCCTTACACCACCGAGAATGCTTGCTGGATCACTGTAAATGCATTTTTGTCAATGATAGTTGGAATCAACACTGTTATACAAGTAACAGCACCAATAGATTAACTATCTCTGCTTCCTATATATAATTACCACAATAGATACATAGAACAACTTACCACAAACACATAATGACCTAATTTCTAAATCTTACTAAAATAACACCAGAATACATTTTTAACAAATTCTAATGGTCATTGCACAGCACTGAATACTTTCTGGTCACAGCACACAGTAATTTTTTTTTTTTTTTTTTTTTTTAAAAAAAGGGGGCAATGGAATGTTGAGAAACTCCTTTAGGAAAGGAAGTTTGTCAACTAGGTGTCTTGGGTGCAGGGCTCTATATGCTACATCTGGTATAGTCAGCAAATCTTCTTAATAAGAAAATACAAAACAATGTATTAATAAAGTACAAGCTGGGAAAGGAAGCTTGACTTAAAATGAGTTCTTGTTAAAGTACATAAAAAAACATGGTAAACTTTGAACAAAAGACATATGGATTTATGGATTATTATTCAGAAGCATCTGAGGAATTCTGAGCATTCATGAGTAGTCACTGGCTTTGCTGTAGCTCACAAGTTCAACGGCATTAGGGACAGTGCTGTTTGGATTGGAACAGCACACAGAAGTATTACTGCCAAGACAGATTTTGATTGCATCTCCATGCTATGAGTGTAATTGCTCAATAATGTGTATTGCAGCATGGGCTGCTGTTCAAAATCGCAAAGTGTTGCTAATGTGGTTTTGAAGATCACTAATACATCTTTCAATTATAATTTATTTAATCAATGAAATGCTGGCCGGTGTGGCCAAGTGGTTCTAGGAGCTACAGTCTGGAACTGCGCAACCACTACAGTCACAGGTTCAAATCCTGCCTCACATGGCTGTATGTGGTGTCCTTAGGTTAGTTATGTTTAAGTAGTTCTAAGTTCTATGACCTCCGATGTTAATTCCCATAGTGCTCAGAGCCATTTGAAGCGATCAATGAAATGCTCTACACAAGGACTAGTCGCACATCCCTTGTCATTCTTTTGCAATCGAACTGCATGGACAAAAAAAAAAAAAAAAAAAAAGAGATTAAGGATGAATATAGGAACAACTTGCCCAACATCACCTTGTGGGTAACACACACAGGTGTATAGACATGCAGCCCCGTATGATAAAAGTCCACCTGGCAGGTGTGTGACCACCTCCATAGCTCAGTGGTCAGCATGTCTGGCTACTATGTGGAGAACCCGGTTTCCATTCCTGGTAGTGCCAGGAATTTTTTCATGGTGGGAGGACTGGAACAAAGTGCACTCAGCCTCTTGATGCCAACTGAGGAACTACTTGAGTGAGAAGTTATTGCTCCAAAGCCAAGAAAAGTCAACAATGGCCGGGAGAGTGGCACAGTAATCCCACTCCCCTCTATACTGCATCCAATGATGCCATTGCAGAGGATGAAACAGTGGTCAGTTGGTGCCAACTGGTCCATCAGGGCCAGGAGACAGAGTTTTAGTAATTATACGCACACTTACTGATACGTGTAGCTATTTTTCTATATGATAACTGCCATATGGAAGGAGCTATCAATATGCCCATCAAAAGAATGATGTAATGTATGAACTCTTCATAAAGGGACAGGAAAAAACTGTATTACCTTACAAGCAAACACGAAAAGTGACTCTGATCTCTAATTTGCAGTTCAGTCATGTTTTCCCTTTATTTACTCCATGATGAGAAAAAATCTTTTAACAATGTGCATATCTTTGTGAAATACTATCCAACAGAGTGCAAGAGTGCATTCCAGAACATAACACAAAACTGTGACTGAAAACAACGTACTCACCATATGTGCATAGGTACTTGAAGCTATACCTATATTAAGCTGAACGAGTTTTTACACCACCGTATTCTTATCCTCTACAATTCCCCCTCCTTCTCTCACCTTCTCACCCCCAAGCCGTCATCTCTGCTCCTACATGTTACCACCATCATAATCATCCCACCTGCTCCTGCCAAGCCAATTATGCAGCCCAGTCATGCCACAATGCCAGAAAAATTGGTTACATAGGCACCCCTTCCTTGTAGATTTTGGGAATACTTGGCATCATTAACTCACACAGTTATGGATTGGTCCAACATATAGCAATGCTTCTAAAATCACTTGTGGGATACTGCAGTCACCACATAAATAACTCAACTGATATTGTGAATGTACTTAATGATGTGTGACTGCAAAGGTATGATCTACTAATGAGTTTCGATGTTATACCACATTTTACGGAAGTACCACTTCAAGACTCCTTGAAACTCCTCGCTCAACACTCCAAGTGACAATCAGTCAAATTTGCTGAGCATGTGCTGACTACCACCTACTTCATTTGCAACAGGGAGTTTTTTGAACAAATAGATGGAGCAGTCATGAGACCCTAACTGGTCCCGGAGATAGAAAATCACCATATGGAACATTTCAAGATGATGGCATTTCAAATTGCATCAATGCTTCTTCCAATGTGTCAACAACACATTGGCAGTATGGGAACATGGCAGGCAGTTACTGGATGACTTTCTGGACCACCCTAACAGCATCCTTCAAAACATTACTTTTACTATGGGAATAGACAAGAATGGATGTCTCCCTTTCTTAAATATACTAATACAGAAGAAAGCAGATGGTACACTAGGCCAAGCAGTGTATATGAAGAAAAACCACACAGGCCTGTTCTTGCATGCAACAATCTGCCACGATCAAGCACTGGAGTGGGCAATGCTAACCATTCTGGTACATAGAGTGTGGACCATGTGTGACAAAGAAAGCTTCCCAGCTGAGCTACAACACCTAAAGGGAGCATTCCATAAAAATGGAAGGGCATCAAAGAAAACGAAAGACAAGATGCAACAAACTGGAAAGAGGAGAAGGAGACAAAAGGCTCATGTCATTCCTTACTTGGGGCCACTCTCAGCCACGCTGGCTCTGCAAAAGACCTACTGAAACTTCACATACTTGGGATATACAGCATCCCTTGTGTTGTGAATGCAGCCGCCAACATCAGACATATCAGTGTAGTATCTCAAAATACCATGAGGAACTCATCAAACACATCAGGTGGGCAAAATTGGGACACCGAGAGAAATCAGTAGTGGCAAAGCATAGCATAAACAGACATCAAATGCCTGATTTTGAGAACACCAAGTTGCTCTGCCAAGCTACTGGCAACTGTGACATCATTATAAAAGAATCCATATAAATATGGATCCATGAGAATCTTGTCAAGGGAACGAATGTTACTAACTTAGTTCAGCACAGACTCCCATATCAGCGACAATACAACGAGTGTGTACCCAGCACTGTCCAGCATTCAATACACATCTGGAACGTCCATGCAGGGATTTGGATTTAAGCATAGCATCTGGACCCCCTGCCTCTCTCACCACTGCCCACTGCATCCTCATCTTCTTTCCTGATGACTGTTCGCAAATGACCCAGCAAGGTGGAGGAAGTTCATCATTAATGTAAATACTGGGACAAACACAACACCTTGAAACTTCAGCAGAAAATGATGAGTATGGAACATCATGCTGTCCCCTGGCTTGGAACTTAAAGAGCTTTTCATCAGTATTATAAGGTGAGAAAGTCTACATTCACACAAGCTTGGTTAGGTTTTGAACAGACCTCCTAAGAACTGCACACTTATAGCAAACAAAACCTGGCTTTTTTATTGCAGTGTTCCAACTAAGTCATATAACAAGAACTGGGTGCTTGAAGAAGAGCCATGATCAAATAAATCCTAGAAAAAAATCTATTTGTTGAGTAGGGCAGTGTTGTGCTAACAAGAGACCGAATTTCAGCTGTCAATTGTCATGACTGCAAATAACTTTATTATTGTCAACTACACTTACTAGTTTTAACCCAAAGTACCTTCCACATATTCTCAAAAAGTATGTTTTCACTGACAATGAAGCCATTAGTGCTATGGAAACCTACTTCTGATAAAGAACATCGTTACATTAACAAATACACACTCAAAAATCAAAAGACAAAACACAATCCAACAAATAAATGTTTTAGGTTTCATTCAGAAAAAACTCTGTGAAATCTGACACGGAATCAATACATTTTTCAATAATTTTATGACACTATGCAAATGAAAAAAAAAAAATCACAATTTGTCACTTCTTTTTAAATATTCCTTTAAATCAGCTTTGATTATTCACAACTGTATCAGCTCTGTGTATTTCTGCAACAATGATGAGCAGGAACAAGTTTATATGATGATACGTGTGCGCTATGTGAACTTGATTGTACTTGTAATTGCAGAGATAAACAGTTTTTTACTGGGAAAACTTGGATTTTTTTTCTCTTTATTGTAAAATTAAGACACACGGTGCACCAGTTTATTTATAAAAAGGCAATATTGCTGTCCTGAAGTAAAAACGTATGGTCTGCACCAATTGTAAATGAAAATCAAGTGCCCAAAAATGTTTTGCTTGAATAAAAACTACTACCGTAGTTAAAAAGTTACAGCAACAGAAATGTAGCAGTGTCAAGTAATCTTGCATTAACATGGTGACAGCCACTGTGTAATGTGTAATAGATAAAGTGACAAAAAATTCAAATTTCTTACCTTTGTTCTCGGCCAGCAGCACTGAACAAAATATAAAATTGTATGTATTAGCCAATTGCAAATGCATAGATCATGGAAAATAAATACATTTGTTTACAAAATCATGCTTAAATAACAATTAGTTCCTTACGTTTTAAAAAAATTTTTAAACATAAGGAACGAGACTGTGTCATATTACTCATATTGTAGATATTTAATATCTACAATATGGGTAATATGACACAGTCTCGGGAGTAATAAACAAAAATAAATGTTTTACTTTAAAAGCACTAGCATTCTGGCTAATACTTTGAAAATCACTCTTTACTAGTTTGCATGAATTTGCCACAACACACAACTGTAGTCTCCACTACAGAATCAATTCCAAGACTAAATTACATTACTGAGGAACGCAGCATGCAATTTTTTGGTACCTTGACAACAAAGTGATTCAGCTCTCTACAGGAGAGCCTATTCTGTTAAAAGTGTAAAGGGACTCCAAATGACTGTAGTGTAGCAAATGAAACCTAACCTGTGGACCATGTGAAGATGACACATATCAATCCGAAAGGGTAATTTGGCAAATGATAATAGTCATACCTAACACAGATGAAGAATAATGACATTTTACATTTACCTGAGAGGACACAATCTGGATCACTGAATCAGTTAAAGTTGAGAAAATTATTATGGTTCACATCTGATAAGGTAATAGTCATTGAGTGCGAAAGCAAAGAAAAATATCTTTGGTCTGAATAAAGAAATGAATGAGGCATTTACCATCATATGCTTCAGAGGTTTAGAGAAGGGAATTGCATGGATGTATTTAATGAAACTATGTCACATAACCTAAGTACTCCAACAGCGCTGGCCTTCACAGAGACAACCAGTGAAGCAACTGTTCTAATAGAAGGCCACTACATTGCAACAGGAAAGTTACACATAATGAAAATGAAATGAAGTGATCGTATGGCATTGTTGGCTGGGTGGCCCCATGCGGGGAAGTTCGGCCGCTGTATTGCAAGTCCTTTTTAGCTGACACCACTTCAGTGACTTGTGAGTCAATGATGATGAAATGATGATGAAAGACACACAACACCCAGTCATGACGAGGCAGAGAAAATCCCCGACCCCGCAGGGAATCGAACCCGAGACCACGTGCGCGAGAAGCGAGAATGCTACCGCAAGACCACGAGCTGCGGACGTTACACATAAAAAAATTACCAAGAGCTCAAACAATGGAAAATACATGTGCGTGCACTTGCATGTGTGCGTACACAAACACAAAAAAAACACACATACACACACATACCGACAGCCACTGTGACCTTAAGATGCCTCCACATGCTGCACCTACCAGCCCACCATTACCGAGAGCTCTAAAGGCAAGTATATCTACATCCTGAAGGACAATTTTAGAACACTTCATCATCAGTCATGATAACACAAACTCACAGGAAGTTCTGCTCAAAAATAAAGCAAAACATCGAATCTTATCATCTGTTCCCTGGAGTTAGATCCATACATTGTTGTTTCTAGGAATGAATGAATTTTTTTTGAAAGTCCGCTGTCAACAAAATGATGTCAAACAGAGGATGTAATAATGTAACTGCTGGTTTGTGGGGTTACAAATGTTTACAGGTGCTCAACAATACACTGTGAACTTTAATTGCAAAGTTACTTCATAAATCTGTTTGATTGCAAATATGTAAAAGATAACTTCCTGTGTGATACCCATAAGTTTACATTTACACCCAAAATATGTATTGTAGTAAAATTACCATATCTCATAGAAAACAACATTGCAAAAGAAATATAGGTTGAGTATAACATCTTGCCACTACTGAAATCACTGGAGATGAAATAATATTTCAGTTGGAAATGAGAAAGGAAGGATTTATTGAGAAATCAGCGTGGAATTTGCATAAAGCGATTTAGGAAAATTACAAGACACACAAACTATGATGGTCATGCAATGATTTGAAACCCACTGTTCCCAAAATCAAGACCAGTGTTTTAAACACTGACCTCTTTTCATAAGAATCTTTCTGGAAATTCTGAGATTATAAGATTTAAAAAGAAACAGATGAAATCAACACAAGGGAGCATTGGAGAAGAGAAGTGTGACAAATGGCAGCTTGACTTCCATTCAGTCCCTTGTTGATCAGTCTGGTGTGGCAGCTGAAGGTAGCAAAACAAAAGCCACAGTTTTAAATTCCGTGTTCAAGAAATTGTTCACGCAGGAGAACTGTACAAACATCATTTGACCATCAGACATACTTTCATATGGACAACGTAATAATATGCATCCCTGGTGTAGAGAAACAACTGAAAGACTTGAAAGAAAATAAGTTACCAGGTCCAGATGGAATCCCTACTTGGTTTTACAAAGATTACTCTATGGCATTGCATTTATCATGAATCTCTCGCCCAGTGCAAAGTCGTAAGTGACTGGAAAAAAGCACAGGTGACTCCCGTATACATATAAGAAGGGTAAAAAAATGGACCCGCAAAACTGCAGCCCAATATAATAAATTTGCTTGAGACTGAGAAGCTTATGTCCATGGACCAGCATGGTTTTAGAAAGAATTGCTCATGCAAAACTCAACTTGCCCTTTTCTCACACGATATACTGTAAACTATGGACAAAGAGCAACAGGCAGATTCCATATTTCTAGATTTTCAGAAATCATTTGACATAATGCTTTACTGCAGGCTGTTAACGAAGGTACGTGCATATGGAATAAGTTCACAGGTATGTGAGTGACTCAAAGACTTCTTAAATAATAGAACCCAGTATGATGTCCTTGATGGTAAGTGTTCATCACAGACAAGAATATCATCAGGAGTGCCCCAGGGAAGTGTGGTAGGACCACTGCTGTTCTCTATGTACATAAATGGTGTGGTGCACAGTGTGTGCAGCAGCCAACGGTTGTTTGCTGATGATGCTGTGGTGTATGGTAAGGTGTCGAAATTGAGTGACTGTAGGAAGATACAAGATGAATGGCAGCATGTTTAAATGTGGGAAAATGTAAGTTATGCAGATGAGTAGGAAAAACAAACCGGTAATATTCACACACATCATTAGTAGTGTACTGCTTGACACAGTCACATTGTTTAAGTATTTGGGTATAGCGTTGTAAAGTGATATGAAATGGAACAAGCTAGTGTGAACTGTGGCATGAAAGATGAATGGTGAACTTCAATTTGTAGGGAGAATTTTAGCAAAGTGTTGTTCATGTGTAAAGAAGACCACATATAGGACACTGGTGTGACCTACTCTTGAATACTGCTCGAGTGTCTGGGAACCATAACAAGCCGGATTGAAGGAGGACATCAAAGCAATTCAGAGGCTGGTTGCTAGATTTATTACCAGTAGGTTTCAACAACGTGTAAGTGTTACAAAGATGCTTCAGGAACTCAAATGGGAATCCCCGGAGGGAAGACAACATTCTTTTTGAGGAACATTATTGAGAAAATTCAGAGAACTGACATTTGAAGCTGGCTATCAAATGATTTTACTGCCACCGATGTACATTGCACATAAGCACCATACAGATAAGATACGAGAAATCTGGGCTCATACAGAGCCATATAAAAAGTTGTTTTTCCCTCGCTCTATTTGCGAGTGGAACAGGAAAGGAAATGACTGGTAGTGATACAGAATACTCTCTGCCACACACCGTACAGTGGCTTGTGGACTGGCCATATAGATGTAATATCATCAGAGTTTGAATATTGGCTCCATTTGGATAAGGATATGGAAATTAAGCAGCTGTGATCTATTCCATTTTCTTGAAGAAACTATCCCAGAACTAACCACAAGTGTTTCAGAGAGAGAGAATCAATCATGAGGGCCGGAGAGGATTTGGAGCCTGCTCCTACCTAATATAAGTTCCTTGACATATAGACTGTGTCAGTACATTAGGCAGAAAGAGAACATTCTGTAGAAAAAATGTAAAGTTTGCTTATTTCACTGCATAAGTGCAAGGCTTCTGAAGAAAGGCAACTGCTGACCTTAAACACAAAATAACAATTAAAGTTGATGGAGTAAAAGACCACTGCAGTGCACTGAGACCACTGATGAACAAAAGTAATTATCAAATGTATGAAAAGACTTGAAAGACGTCTGTGAGACATCATCATACAAAAACACTCACATTTAAATGAAACAAGAAACTAATTCCTTGGATCAGATGATGTGGAATACGATGTCCATAAATGTCATCAATGAAAAAGACAAAACAGTGTGGGATTTTATCATACACTGCTGTTAAAGATTAGTGCCACATCAATATATTGTCCTTGTCTGTTCATAACAAAAGCAAACACTCATACACCTGACACTAAACTTTAAGAGTCTTGATTTAACTCACCCTTGATCAGTCATGTTTAACAATAACAATCACAACTCAGCATTAAGCATGTAAATGTTTTTAAATTCTTTACACACCTTACTACACCGGGACTGATAGTGGCAGAAACAACTGGTGTTGTCGATGACCGATCCTTGTCACGTTCACGACTGCTACCGGTGTGTCCCGCTGTACCCGATGCCGAGACGGATGATGATGATGAAGATGATGAAGTTTTTGAGCTGGATGACTTGCCTGATTTTCCAGTTGGAGCTATAAAAAAAGACATTTATCATAGGACATGAAATTAATTTCATCTCCAATGAGTATGAAAATTATCCCAAATGTAGTTTCTACATTACACATAAAATAATTACAGTAAAACCGCAGTAAGGTACTCCCAACTAAAACTCTTCCCCATGTGAAATGCTCTTAGGCATCAGTCTCTCACAAACTTCCAAAAAGGCCTACATAAAATACTCCTGGTTAAAGTCTTCCTTTCCTGCAGATGATATACTACCTTTTTTTGGTGGCACATTCTCATGAAGCTTCAGGAGGCTCATAAACACTCGTCAGCAGGTGACAGGCGATTTATCCAGTAGCACAAGGGAAAAGGTTGGCTGTTAATGACTGGACTTGGAAAATCATAAATTGTACATAGAGTTTTACGTAATGGCTGTGCAAAATAAGAAGACAGCATTTTCAATGAGCAATAAATTGAAGAAAAGGAGATGTCACAAAACATATTTATGAAGTCTCTTGAGTTGTTATCTTCGATGTCACAAGGAACTGTCAGCAATTACAAGGACACTGAATTTTATTTTTGTAAAGGCATAATAAAGAATGAGAAAGTGAAAGCTGCAAGATATGCCGAGCTGGAAAACGTTTTAATTCACTGAATACAGCAACTCAGAGCTGTACAAATTCCTCTATGAGGAACATTAATTCAAGGCAAGGCTCCAGAAATAGCAATCAAAATAAAAACAGGACATTTTATTGTATCTATCGATTTGCCCAATAATTTTAAGAGATATGCTGGAAACCTTTACCAAAAAATCAAAGTTAAGACTGAATCTACAAACACAGAAGATATTATTGGCTGTTAAAATTGTGATTCAGCTGGTTTGGTGATACTGTATGAAAAATGTGAGATGTTTAATGCAGACAAATTTGGGCTGGTATTCAAACTTGTGACTAACAAGTCCGCCACTGTACAAAATGAAACTTGCCACAGTGGGAAGTTCAGCAGAGTGACAGTACTCACTTCCACCAATGCTGATGGGACAGAACAACTGAAGTTGCTCATCAAATTGCTGTTGCTTCAACAATGTATAAAAACTGCTATGCAGGTACATAAAACAGTGATGAAATTGGACGACAGAAGTAGCACTTTTGTCACATGGCTAAGAGCATTAATATGGCGCACCTTGTACACAACTGTGATGTTCCCTGCAAAATAATGAACTTGCTTTTCTTTTTCCCAGTATCATTAGGAAACTTCTGCTATTACAAACATGACAAATTATTTTTATTGGAGGCATTGTGCTCAGCTGCATGTACAACACATTAATGTGCCAGAATCTGCAAAGCCACTGAACTTCCTGTGCTGACTTTTATTGCAGCTGGATGTGATGGTCACAAAAAATTGATTACAGAAGGCGGAAATTCTTAGAAATATTTATCATTCTCTTGGAACTTTTTTGGGAAATGCTTTTGTACTAGAGACAACTGACTGTATAAATATATTCTAGCAGACATGTGGAGGGGCAAATGTCAATGTTAACCATGCTGACAATGATGAGAGGCAGCCAATCCATGAAGAACTCAGAGATGACAATTTTCAAGACTTTGTTCCAGTTCCCAATAATTTCAAATATCAGATATTGGATATTGATGAGATTACTGAAGACAATGCAGAACATAAAAGTGTTGAAGATAAAGGAGAGATGAAATTTAAATCAATGCCTGCCCATTTGAAACATAAAGTCCTGGATTAGTCTAATTTGCAGATATGTCTTCATGGAAAATGTTGAATCACCTGATGACATTAATTGTAGGCACAGGGAACATTCTGATCAAAAACACTCCGTACAGACCGAAGCAACTGGTACTTAATCATCTTTTTTACAAGTATTTCTGTGCTCTCAAAAACCAGTTCTATTTTATTGCATGAATTAATTAAATTTTGATTATAATACTCCATTTGACAAAGTGGAAGAGGCTCATTACCCGTACCTGGGAATCTGGACCTGTTAAATGATGATGATGATGATGATGATGATGATGATACTCCATTTATTTCTTTTTATACTATCTGGAATCCATTTACGTACACGCATATAAATGTTACTTCATTACGACATTTTTCTCTTTAATGTTCAATTTACTCTTGAAGAACACCTTAACGAGACTTTATTGCAATAATTAACAAGACATGAAGTGACAGACCGGTAAACAACAGTTTCATTGCAACAAAATTGACAGAACTGTCATAACATGCCTGCCACAAAGAAATGGTGATGTTGCATTAGTATGAAACAAGAAGTATATAGTTTATGGAATTCAAAATGCTAGTGATTATGAAAGTTGTTTTTTTTTCCAAACAGCCATTACTTTATTTACTGTTTTTGCTGTTTTCAAGCAGAAACTATTAATAACTTTTGTAGTAATTTGTAAACACTTGTGTGGCAAATTAAAGAAATACGAAACAAAAAGCATTCAATGTTGACAAATGTCGACATCATTCACTTTGCTTTAATCAAATGAAATAAATAGTTCTTAATGGTGGGTGTTATAATATCCATAATTATTAACACTTTGGAGACTGGCCACTTAGAAGAACATCAGGCCCAGAAAACCAGCCATTTATGCCATTATCTAAAGTGTTACTGGACATATGTAACTGATGTATCTTCAAGAGTAATACATACTAAAATGAGGGGCAAGCTTCAAGATTTATTTTTCATATTTACTTCAGTTGTTCAATATGATTACAAATTTTAAAATAATGATAACAGATAGTATAATTATCTTGTCAAGAAAATAGTGTGAGGTGAGTTACTGAGCAGTTCCTTCCCCTTGTGGTTCCAAAGTTTTTTGCTCAGTCAACGCACATGGCATATTGTAGCAGAATTACGACAAACTGTGAAACCTAATGAGTACACGCACAACATTATGTCAATGCAGTCACATTGGCTCAGCCATTTGTGACAGCAGTTGTTACATTTGCAAATGTTTCTTTGGAATTAATTCTAGAAATTGGCAGCACAAGGCAGCACCAGTCAAGAGGCAGGTAATGAGACAGCCATATATGGTCCTCAAATGAAAGAAGTCCTGTTTTCAAGAAACAGATGGCTCATGCATTGAGAAAATCGTCGCCCAGCCTATACTCAGGTGTGGTCTTTTTAACACAAAGTTGTTGAAATTGTTAAAAATCAGAGCTCTGTGTGTGTTATGCTAACTAACTGTAAACTATACTAAATCTTTCAAGTTTCATCCTGATAATGTGAAAGACTGTGTCACATCCACCATAACTTGTGCAGATCTGTGATGGTTTACAAAATATTACTTGTGAACAGAGTATGTGCAGAAGCAAAAAATCAAATTCAACACCGTGAATGATGGTTCAATCTGAATAAAGTTTTGTTCACATATTATACATGTCATAAACTGTATGTAATAAAAATTGCAGGGCCACATATTTATGAACAGATCACCTTGGATAACAGTTACAGTTTTTGTATAGCTTCATCTAGCTACAATGTAATCATGCAATTAAGCTTGGAGAAACTCACTTCCAGGACAAGTGCAGTTTCAATAGAGATGACAGCTACAGGCTTCCGACTTAAAGGTTGTCCACTATCTGTGTACCCAGGCACAACAGACAAGAAACATAAACAACTATCTGGAAGCCACCTCAGCAGCGTGACAATAACAATATTTTTACAACATTCTCCTCCTTTCACTACCTGCTATTAGTATTTATACAATGACAGCAAGCCACCAATAGTAGCCTGAAGACTTTTACCCGCAACTCTACTACTCCAAAAAAGTGAAGAGAAAACAGGATTTTGTAAGTGAACAAAGCACTGACTTTCAAAAGTGTTCAGTCACCCAGGGACACCACAAGACCTATGACGAAAATCCCAGCAGGGAGCTTACAGTGTTGAGTTCTGGATAAGTTTGAAAAGGAGTACGAATGGCCAAACAACTAAGAATGACAGTGGACACAAAAGCCAGATCACAGTTAATGGATCAGAATATAGATTCTTCTTGCCATTATAAATAGGAATAACAACTGCTTTTAAATGGCAATAACCACTTATTCTACTGGGTTACTTGTCATCCTTTCAGTTTTCTATTATCAGTACCATGTTACATGTAATACTTTATTTTTAATTTAATTGAAGAATGGAAAGAAACACATTGAACAATGTAATGAAACAAGAGCTATTTGTGAATAGAGAGAGATGCAGATTGTATGGGAACATAATAATTTGCTTCAATGGGAGTGAAAACTGCCTACAACCCAGATTCAGATTGGGTGGTAGCCCTACTTCAACATCTCATGGATTTGAACAATTACACGAACAACGAAATTTAATGGCAGAAATTTCAAAATGTCCTACATGTGACCTTAACTTCTGAAAACACCTGCACATATGAGGAAATCAATTTCACACTGTGGCTTGAATTCCTTATCAGTTCATAATACCCTCTTACACACCAAGAAAGCTGTTGAATGGAGGCCAAAAATAGTTGAAAATCATACATACAAGGATGTTGTTTAAGAAAGTGCTGCAGTTTTTATAGGATTTATCAAATGACTTATTAAATGTTATATTGGATTGCCCAAGTGGCAATTTCAGAATAATACATTACCATGAGGCTGTGTATGTGGGACGGACAGCAAGGGGTAACCAGGAACAAGTGTCTCAGCTCCTGGCAAGCCTCCAAATGACATGCCCCCTGCCGCCTGTAGCCGTACCAGGTAGTCCTGTACCGCAATGTGGGATGCCATTGTCCACCATGCTGCTGAAGAAAGTCCATTATTAATGTTGGTAACTTTTTAAATGAAAGAACCAAAAAACATTTACTGGTATTGTAATCATTGGTATTAACTCGATAAATTAACACATGCATAAGGATTCTTAACTTACCTAAGTACATTTCTGACCTTGGCTCTCATTGTTTCTGCTTGCTAGCTAGTTCAGTTTTACATACTGTATTCAATACTAGTAGTCAATTGCAAATTAGTACATCATTGAATACAGCTGCATCATGGACCATCACAAAGCCAAAGAAGAAGAAAACTGAAGAATTTGAAATTGGAAACAGCAGAAAGATACTGAAAGTTAAGTAGACAGTGTGAAATGAAGAGGAAATAACAGTGTATTTACAAATCTGTGGTAAACACTAACAAGAAGTACACATTTGGATTAGGGCATTTGTTAAGGCATACTTGGTAACTGAAAGAAGAAAGAATATGGAAGAGTTTTTAGCAGGCGGGTGAGGACATGTGAACAGATTATTGAGGGTGCTACACTTAGTAGGAATGCGGAGATGAAAACATTAACACAAGATAAAATGTACCATAGGAGAGCTACAAACAAATCAAATGATTGTTGAAAACAATACTGTTTGTAGTCACCTGAAAGTGCCTACACACTGCAGTGATACACAACAGTGAATCAGACTCAAGAAGAGTCAAAAAAAATTCTGGATGTCCTGTCAGCAGTAAAAAGAACTGTCATCCATTACTCTTCATATTCTCAAATAAAAATTTACTAAAAGCATTTATCAGAGCTTATAACTCTGCTCTACATCATTCTGGCTCTAATCATTCTGGCACTGCTCAAGAGAAACTGCATTCTGTCCAAAGAGATTTGGGTCTCTCTCGGCATGGATTGGTGCAATATGGCGCTGCTCAGGAAAAACTGCATTCTGTCCACAAAGATTTGGGTCTCTCTCAGCATGGATTGGTGGCAGATGTTAGTACACGGTGGAAATATATGCTTGAACGGCTAATGGAACAAAAACGGTTCATTTTAGTCATCTCATGGGCCGTAATACTGCCGATCTGACTACTGCACAATTGGAGCTTTTAGAACAACTTCTGACATTATTACAACCATTTGAGGAAATAACAAAAATTACACGTTTCGGATATGCTTGCATTTCTGAAAATATTCGGTATGTTGTTACAGCAATGTGATATTGCGATAAGACGAGTACACCAAAGCTAACACCCAAATTAAGCCAGATGAGACTTGTCATACAACAAGAATTGCAACAACAATTTGACGACATCACAAGAAGTAAAACTTATGTGGTCGTTAACGGTTTAGACCCACGGCTCAGAATGAATGTCTTCATTAGTAAACCGTAAAGAGGAAAAGTAATGCAATATATTTTGATCGAATGCCTTAAGATAAACTATGAAACAAGCAGCGACGATACCACGAATTCGTCGGCCAAGATGACGAAAACCGAAGGGTAGAGTCTATTCACTCATATTTTATGGATTGGTTCGAAGAGGTGACCGCTGAAGAAAACAGCACATACCAGGACATAGAACGAAAAAAAAAATGCAGTTGCAACTGATATAGACCATTGTTTATATATTAAGAACAAATCACGTCATGAAAATCCAACAAAGAATAGATAAATTTCCGTGTATAGAAAATCTTGCAGCAAAATACTTGTCGGCACAAGGAAGTAGTGTTTATTCAGAGCGTCCTTTCTCTGAAGCTGGGAATGTCTGCGACAAGGAAAGGAGTCAACTACTGCATAAAAATTCAAAATAATTAGTTGTTCTGCACCAAAATTTTCCACTTCTAAATTTTAATTCAAGTGCATAGACATTTATTATTTTAAAAAATGCGCCCGCAGAATACATAAATTTATTTAATTTGATACCTAATTTTTTGTAAAACGAAAATTGATTGTGTACCTACAACTACTTTACTGATTAAAAGAAAAACACATTATTATTATTATTATTATTATTATTATTATTATTATTTTATGAACTAATATTTTCATTTTACCAATTATCTGACTACAACAAAACTACAATGACTACTTTACTGATTAAAAGAAAAACACATTATTATTATTATTATTATTATTATTATTATTATTATTATTATTACATGAACCAATATTTTCATTTTACCAATTATCTGACTACAACAAAACATCTTATTCAAGTATTCGGTCAAATAGTACCTAGGTACTAGGGGCATTTGGCTGAATAGGAAATAAGTAGCTGAATACCGAACAATGACTGAATATTTGTAACATATCTAAAGTGGAGGCTATCTTTGCTATGTGAAGTAACTGTCTCTTTCTATGCAGTGTGTAACAGTAGAAACCAACAAAAATCTGTTACATGCAGGCATAAGTAACATCTCTCAGCTTAGTCTTTAAAGAAGTACATTGAAAGTCACTTTCCCAAAATGAATGTACGCAGGAGAAGCTGCACCACATATGTATCTATAAATTGCAAAAGCAGTTTATGATATTGATACAATAATACATGAAATTCATGCATGGTTAAATTCTGAACTTAAGTTAGAACCTCAGGAAGTCTTCAAAGTGTCTCAAACCACACACACCTAGTCAAGTCTACCAAAAGCAAAAATTCACATGAAAACAAGGGATCTCTACTAATCAACATAGAGGGTACTACCAGTGACAAATCTTGTACCTTCAAGAAAAATCAGAGAATGATTTCAGACACATTTGATAACCTGTGATACAATGGTCAACATTTGGAATGTTGGTGAGGAAAAATGGATTCTGGTATTACTTTGTTGGTAATAGATCATGCTGTAAAACAACACCTGATTGTTTAACGAAAGCCCAATTTACAGTCAACAACCAGCATATATGCTGATCACAGGTTGCTGCATTTCTATCTCTAGACAGAACACAGAAATTCAAAATCACATTTGAAATGAAAGGAAAGCAATCAGGTTTTTTTAATCATCATAAGTGAGAACACTCACTTAGATGGCAATGAAGTGTTTTCTGTCATTTGCTCTTAAAGTTCTTGTAGTAAGAGGGGACGGAAGTGTAGTTGTTCAGACTGAAACTATAAAATGGAAAATGACTTTATGGTTCCTAACAGATCAAGATATACAACTACCAAGTTCAGTATGTAAATTCAAGTCCAGATTCATAAAACTGGGAAGGGAAAAACTGCCTGGGATCTGAATTTGACTGTGTTCTTAAACAGATTTCAAAATGGTGAATTAACAACAAGCTCCCCATAGTTATCCATTCTTAGCACAATGCCTAGTGAAGAATGAGGCACTACTCTGTGCAAAATCTTTATGTCCCTGACGGGAAATTAGACTGCAGAAGTGGAAGCTGACAATCCAATGATGGGCCAGCTCCATATTTTATTACATAATGATTCTGAAAGCAAAAGATGGGCATAGTTCCTGGTCATTTTCTGGGTACATGTGGTCACACAATGTAAGAATCTTTCCACGGCAAAAGTAATATTAAATATAATTTATGGACAACCTTTGTTATATATGTCTGATCGTTGCAAGAACTGTTACAGTCCAGTACTAAACTCGTTAGAATGAATACACACACACAAAAAAAAAAACAGACTGTTTTGATACCTTGCTGAAACTGTTCCTCAATACTTCTGTATTTGGTATGTGTAATGCACAGTAACATTGATGACAACAAACTTGTCACTGTTTCATAATTATTCATAAAAAATGCCCCTAGAACCTCAACTAAACTTGAAATAAAGTGTTTGACAATGTTGTAATGTTTACCGGGCTACCAGTAAATTCAGGCATTTTTGTTTTTTTTTTTTTTTTTTTTTTTTTTTAATATTATTCGGTGATGCTGGAGCTCAACAGCCACTGTGTTAACGGATTGGACTTAGCATCTGTGTTAGTGATTCACAAAGTGAGTATATGTCTAAAAAACATATGGCAGTGTTAGTATTGTTCCACACTACAAGAATAGAAGAAAACGTCACAAGCTACCACTGCATAAATTGAGTGACAAACTAATTCCAACACACCAGAGAGAGAAAATTTAGAACAGCTGGTGAGCTATTCCTAGAAAAAACTGCCATCCACCAATAAAGATACCAGTAATTATTCTTAGGCATCCACAACATAAACTTTTGCACCTCTAGGCCTCACAGCAGCCTCCTGAAGACATATGACACAAATATACAAGATATTATACTGGTGGGAACTACATATAGTTTTGTGATACGTACATGAGTAATTTCCTGTAACAATTTCTAATATTACAATGAGAAATAAGTGGTTATTTGTTTGTGATGATGTTTTAAAATGATGAGCTATTGCAAATACCATTACGTACAACAACACTGATCACTGCTTTTGCATCTTGCTATTTTACCAGAAAATTGTAGCGTGATTCCAAACTGGCATACAATACAGGTCTGTTGATGATTTTCACTGACTGAAACCGATAATCATATGTTACTACTGTAATCAAAGATGGGAACAGAGAACCCTTTCAGAAAACAAAAAGCCCAGATACAGAAAATGGCAAACACCTTACACTAGACTCTCATCTGAAGGGCAATGTCAAGTTCATGTTTGGCTTTACAGAATTGGTAGATAATGAATTATCACATAATTTCAAAATAATGTTATTTGTTTCTATTTACTAGTCAAAACTTGAATTTATGTATAAGTTGCCTGTATGGTATGATGCCACTTAGAGATTTGCAAACAGCTCATTGCACATCCAAATGTTAACAACAGCTTTCAGAACCAGGACTGCCATTTCTCTTCATAGTAGCTCCTCTGCTGTGTCCAGTTCTCTCAACAAGAAACATGTTATGTGACTGAACTTTGTATCCAAACAAAGGAACTGTATTTGGAAACCGCTCATCTTCAGTGGTGGACTGCAACTGCTTACATAGCAATTAAAAGTACGTATCCTTCAATCAATCATTACATTTATGAAGGACATCCAGTCTTGACAACAGTTCTTTCCGCCACAACAAATGTCTATAAATAAGAAAATCAAATTTTGTGAGCGTGTTAGTTATGTTGACTGCTCCATTAGTGCCAAAGAATGTGAATGGTAACAATTGTGTTCTGATGCATCAACACAGTGAGTATTGCTCTCCAGTCAGGCACAGATCCAAAGTGGGGATCCCCACATGGAAAATTTTGGTGAAAACATTTATATAGTTACACAAATAAATTTCCAAATTTCTCAGTTAAGTTTCAGATAATACAGTAGAATGAAAACTAAGAGTCAAACATGGCAAGTAAGTCTAGAAAGATGCAAGTTGTGTTTGACAGAGGATACTTTTCAATTTCTTGCCCATGAGGATGGTTTTCCATCCTGGCCATCTGCGAAGAACATTCCAGCCAGGTAAAGGGACCCATTCAGTAGCTCACTGTACTTGCTACCAGGAGCTAACCAGAGTCCACACACATAACTAGCAAACCACAGGAGGTTGGTTCAACCAAGACAGAATGAGAAAGATCCCCCAACCTCATTAGGAAGAACCAAAAACCATAAACGGATGTGTGTTCCCAATCATACTGTTTAGGGAAACACTGATAATGGCAGATACACATCTCAGTTTTTTATTAATAAGATTTTGATAATGTGACAGATGAGAGAGACAATGACACAAGCACTTCTCAAATTTTCATATGAATGTTTTTCAAATGATGCAGTCTGTTTCTGTGAATTGCAATTTCTTGGAAGTTACGCTAAAGGTATGTACTACGAACTGATGTAAACAAATTATTATTATTATTATTGTTATTGTATTAGAACTTCAACATACACTGTTGGCCATTAAAACTACAACACTAGAAAGAACAACTAATAAAGAGATTTTACTCATCATGTACACAGAAGAATGCTGAAGACTAGATGGGTAGATCAAATACCTAATGTGTATGACTGAACTGAACTGGGGAGAAAAGAATTTTATGACACAAGCTGACTAAAAGAAGTGATCAGTTGATAGGACACATCCTGAGGCATAAGGAAGTCATCAATTTGGTAACAGAGAGAAGTGAGAGGGGTACAGAGGCACAGAAGCTCCAATACTGTAGGAAGGTTGAAATGGATGTAGGTTGCAGTAGTTATGCTGAGATGAAGAAACTTACACAGGATAGACTAATCTGGAGAATTGCATAAAACCAATCTTCAGACTGAAGGCCACAACAACAACAGCATTTATATACAGAATAATACGCAGAACAGATGAACAGATCTGTAGGTACACACACTGGTAATCTACAGGGTGCAAAATTTAGCACACAAAGCTGCCACACTGGCAAATCAATGGATATAACTCACCTGGGCATTGAGTCAAACTGAGCTCAGATGAATGATACGGATACATCCTATGTGCAGCTCCAGTTATATGTCAGAGTTAATGAACAATAGTGGCAGGCTAGTGGGGGCACACCAGTCTCTCTGCAACCTGTAACCACGTGTTATTAATGGGTGAGAGATCTGGAGAATTTTGGGACAAGTACCAATCAAACACCCTAAGTATCAGTGTATGTCAGAGTAGCACAGGTAACGTGCGGTCCCACATTATCTTTTCAAAGGATAATGTTATGGAGGCCTCGAGTGCAGGCACATGGCCACTTGCCTTAACTCGTCAAAAATGTAGCTTTTGCTGGCCAAATTACCAACTACACATACTGGACGTGGCACTGTTGTCAACACGCTTCTCCCTGTTACCATGTCAAGGGAGGCTGTAACGATAATCTTCATGCTGACAGTCTGTGGTGCTTCAGTCATTGCTGAACTGTCCGCGTGGCTACTCGGTTCGCTACAAGGTATATTTTCTGATTCGTGGAATGTGACACAGCTGTGCAACCCTGCACGACAGAGAGAACAATTTGTTTCGTCTTTCTGGTGCAAACCCACTGATTTCATATTTGTACGAGGGTCGTGTGATCCCGACTGACACAATCAGCTCTGAGATCTATAAACCGTAGTTCAGAACGCCCCAGTCCTGCCTCTGTCGAATTCTGACGTGTTCCGCCTTACATACAGAATAACATGATCTCACAAATAAACAATATTAGAGTGCAGTTTCCAAACTATAAACCCGCTATGTAATCTTTCCTCAAATAAAACATTAATACTGTGTTATTACTACCTATCTTGCGTGGTTACACTGAGTTGCTATTTGCCTGGATAGCCAAATATCTACACTACTGGCCATTAAAATTGTTACACCACGAAGATGACGTGCTACAGAATCGAAATTAAACCGACAGGAAGAAGATGCTGTGATATGCAAATGATTAGCTTTTCAGAGCATTCACACAAGGTTGGCGACGGTGACGACACCTACAACGTGCTGACATGAGGAACGTTCCAGCCGATTTCTCATACACAAACAGCAGTTGACCGGCGTTGTCTGGAGAAATGTTGTTGTGATGCCTCGTGTAAGGAGGAGAAATGCGTACCATCACGTTTCCGACTTTGATAAAGGTCGGATTGTAGCCTATCGCGATTGCGGTTAATCGTATCGCGACAGTGCTGCTCGCGTTGGTCGAGATCCAATGACTGTTAGCAGAATATGGAATTGGTGGGTTCAGGAGGGTAATACGGAACGCCATGCTGGATCCCAACGGCCTCGTATCACTAGCAGTCGAGATGACAGGCATCTTATTCGCATTGCTGTAACAGATCGTGCAGCCACGTGTCGATACCCGAGTCAACAAATAGGGACGTATGCAAGACAACAACCATCTGCACGAACAGTTCGACGACATTTGCAGCAACATGGACTATCGGCTCGGAGACCATGGCTGCGGTTACCCTTGACGCTGCATCACAGACAGGAGAGCCTGCGATGGTTTACTAAACGACGAACCTGGGTGCACGAATGGCAAAACGTCATTTTTTCGGATGAATCCAGGTTCTCTTTCCAGTTTCATGATGGTCGCATCCGTGCTTGGCGACATCGTGGTGAACGCACATTGGAAGCGTGTATTCGTCATCGCGATACTGGCGTATCACGCGGCGTGATGGTATGGGGTGCCATTGGTTACACGTCTCGGTCACCTCTTGTTCCCATTGACGGCACTCTGAACAGTGGACGTTACATTTCAGATGTGTTACGACCCGTTGCTCTACCCTTCATTCGATCCCTGCGAAACCCCACATTTCAGCAGGATAATGCACGACCGCATGTTGCAGGTCCTGTATGGGCCTTTCTGGATACAGAAAATGTTCGACTTTTGTCCTGGCCAGCACATTCTCCAGATCTCTCACCAATTGAAAACGTCTGGTCAATGGTGGCCGAGCAACTGGCTCGTCACAATACGCCAGTCACTACTCGTGATGAACTGTGGTATCATGTTGAAGCTGCATGGGCAGCTGTACCTGTACACGCCATCCAAACTCCGTTTGACTCAATTCCCAGGCGTATCAAGGCCCTTATTACGGCCAGAGGTGGTTGTTCTGGGTACTGATTTCTCAGGATCTATGCACCCAAATTGCGTGAAAATGTAATTACATGTCAGTTCTAGTATAATATATTTGTCCAATGAATACCCTATTATCATCTGCATTTCTTCTTGGTGTAGCAATTTTAATGGCCAGTAGTGTAGTACACTTCATGTCATTTTGGCATTTGTTGCATGCCATCTTCATGGTGTTGCTACTTTAATGGCCAGTAGTATATTTTATTATCATTATTATTATGATGATATGCATCTGGGGCACGTTAAAAAGTGTTTCTAGTGGTAATTAGGGGAGAAGGGGGTGCAGAAACTGTAACAAATTGCCATTACTATGCTTAGATGTACAAAATACTTACTAGCTGCAGGGTTGATACCGAGCGAGGCGGCTTGCGACGCGGCGACGCTGAGCGTTCCCAGCCCGCCGTAAGGCGGCGGAGGGGGCGGTGGCGGCGGTCCCGGCGCGGGCGCGGGTGCGGGCGCGGGAGGCGGCGCGGAACCGGGGGCGGTGCCGGGCGGCCCGGGGGCGGCGCCCGCCGAGGAGGCGGACACCTGCGGAGGTGGCGGAGGCGGGCCGGCGGGCGCGCCCGCAGCGGGCCCGGGGTGGTAGCGGCCCGGCACGCCGCCCACACCGCCAACGCCGCCCACGCCGCCGACGCCGCCGACGCCCCCCAACACGGTGAACGGCAGGTGCGGCGCAAGGTGAGGCGCCAGGCCGGGCGGCAGCGCGCCGAACAGCGAGTGGCCGCCGCTGGCTGCCGCCGCCGCCGCTGCAGCCGCTGCGACACAGAGGGTTCGTGCGACTACCACAAGCGACGAGCAGAACAGGAGAAAACTGGGCACTTACGATCTACATCTACATTTATACTCCGCAAGCCACCCAACGGTGTGTGGCGGAGGGCACTTTAAGTGCCACTGTCATTACCTCCCTTTCCTGTCCAGTCGCGTATGGTTCACGGGAAGATCGGCTGCCGGAAAGCCTCCGTGCGCGCTCGAATCTCTCTAATTTTACATTCGTGATCTCCTCGGGAGGTATAAGTAGAGGGAAGCAATATCGATACCTCATCCAGAAACGCACCCTCTCGAAACCTGGACAGCAAGCTACACCGCGATGCAGAGCGCCACTCTTGCAGCAGAGTCTGCCACTTGAGTTTGCTGAACATCTCCGTAACTCTATCTCGCTTACGAAATAACCCTGTGACGAAACGCGCCGCTCTTCTTTGGATCTTAGCTATCTCCTCTGTCAACCCGACCTGGTACGGGTCCCGCACTGATGAGCAATACTCAAGTATAGGTCGGACGAGTGTTTTGTAAGCCACCTCCTTTGGTGATGGACTACATTTTCTAAGGACTCTCCCAATGAATCTCAACCTGCCACCCGCCTTACCAACAATTAATTATATATGATCATTCCACTTCATATCGTTCCGTACGCATACTCTCAGATATTTTACAGAAGTAACTGCTACCAGTGTCTGTTCCGCTATCATATAATCATACAATAAAGGATCCTTCTTTCTATGTTTTCGCAATGCATTACATTTGTCTATGTTAAGGGTCAGTTGCACTCCCTGCACCAAATGTCTATCCGCTGCAGATCTTCCTGCATTTCGCTGCAATTTTCTGATGCTGCAACTTCTCTGTGTACTACAGCATCATCTACATCTACATCCATACTCCGCAAGCCACCTGACGGTGTGTGGCGGAGGGTACCCTGAGTACCTCTATCGGTTCTCCCTTCTATTCCAGTCTCGTATTGTTCGTGGAAAGAAGGATTGTCGGTACGCTTCTGTGTGGGCTCTAATCTCTCCGGTTTTATCCTCATGGTCTCTTCGCGAGATATACGTAGGAGGGAGCAATATACTGCTTGACTCTTCGGTGAAGGTATGTTCTCGAAACTTTAACAAAAGCCCGTACCGAGCTACTGAGCGCCTCTCCTGCAGAGTCTTCCACTGGAGTTTATCTATCATCTCCGTAACGCTTTCGCGATTACTAAATGATCCTGTAACGAAGCGCGCTGCTCTCCGTTGGATCTTCTCTATCTCTTCTATCAACCCTATCTGGTGCGGATCCCACACTGCTGAGCAGTATTTAAGCAGTGGGCGAACAAGCGTACTGTAACCTACTTCCTTTGTTTTCGGATTGCATTTCCTTAGGATTCTTCCAATGAATCTCAGTCTGGCATCTGCTTTACCGACGATCAACTTTATATGATCATTCCATTTTAAATCACTCCTAATGCGTACTCCCAGTTAATTTATGGAATTAACTGCTTCCAGTTGCTGACCTGCTATTTTGTAGCTAAAAGATAAGGGATCTATCTTTCTATGTATTCGCAGCACATTACATATGTCTACATTGAGATTCAATTGGCATTCCCTGCACCATGCGTCAATTCGCTGCAGATCCTCCTGCATTTCAGTACAATTTTCCATTGTTACAACGTCTCGATACACCACAGCATCATCTGCAAAAAGCCTCAGTGAACTTCTGATGTCATCCACAAGGTCATATATGTATATTGTGAATAGCAACGGTCCTATGACACTCCCCTGCGGCACACCTGAAATCACTCTTACTTCGGAAGACTTCTCTCCATTGAGAATGACATGCTGCGTTCTGTTATCTAGGAACTCTTCAATACAATCACACAATTGGTCTGATAGTCCATATGCTCTTACTTTGTTCATTAAACGACTGTGGGAAACTGTATCGAACGCCTTGCGGAAGTCAAGAAACACGGCATCTACCTGGGAACCCGTGCCTATGGCCCTCTGAGTCTCATGGACGAATAGCACGAGCTGGGTTTCACACGATCGTCTTTTTTGAGACCCATGCTAATTCCTACAGAGTAGATTTCTAGTCTCCAGAAAAGTCATTATACTCGAACATAATACGTGTTCCAAAATTCTACAACTGATCGACGTTAGAGATATAGGTCTATAGTTCTGCACATCTGTTCGACGTCCCATCTTGAAAATGGAGATGACCTGTGCCCTTTTCCAATCCTTCAGAATGCTACGCTCTTCTAGGGACCTATGGTACACCGCTACAAGAATGGGGGCAAGTTCCTTCGCGTACTCTGTGTAAAATCGAACTGGTATCCCATCAGGTCCAGCGGCCTTTCCTCTTTTGAGCGATTTTAATTGTTTCTCTATCCCTCTGTCGTCTATTTCGATATCTACCATTTTGTCATCTGTACGACAATCGGGAGAAGGAACTGCAGTGCAGTCTTCCTCTGTGAAACAGCTTTGGAAAAAGACATTTAGTATAACGGCCTTTAGTCTGTCATCCTCTGTTTCAGTACCATTTTGGTCACAGAGTGTCTGGACATTTTGTTTTGATCCACCTACCGCTTTGACATAAGACCAAAATTTCTTAGGATTTTCTGCCAAGTCAGTACATCCGCGAAAAGCCCCATGGAACTTCCGACACTATCTACTAGGTCATTTATATATATTGTGAAAAACAATGGTCCCATAACACTCCCCTATGGCACGCCAGAGGGTACTTTAACGTCTGTTGACGCCTCTCCATTGACAACAACGTGCTGTGTTCTGTTTGCTAAAAACTCTTCAATCCAGCCACACAGCTGGTCTGATATTTCGTAGGCTCGTACTCTGTTTATCAGACGACAGTGCGGAACTGTATCGAACGCCTTCCGGAAGTCAAGGAAAATGGCATCTACCTGGGAGCCTGTATCTAATATTTTCTGGGTCTCATGAACAAATAAAGCTAGTTGGGTCTCACACGATCGCTGTTTCCGGAATCCATGTTGATTCCTACAGAGAAGCACTGCACTGGAAGAAGCACTGGACTGAACTACATGACAGCAAATGTGGACGTTATACCGTGACGTGGATCTTAGGAAACACAGCAAAACTAACGTCATAAAAAAGTAAGTGAAAAATTGTTCATCGCTCTTTTTGAAAGATGGTAACTGCTGACTGCGCATACGCCAGATACACCCAGGCCTCGGCCTCCGCGAGCAAAGGAGGCGCCGAGTGTACTCGATTGGGGCTTACGTTTTTGGTACACTTGACATCTACCCCACCGCCCCAAGTATACAAATTGCAGCCAGCAACACAGGTGTAACGACTGTCCACTATTGAGCTTACATGGCGGGCGACTACTGTACAATATACCCACAATATAACTGCGACCCAGCGGGGTATGCTGGGAGCGTAAGCACGCAGTCACTGGCTAGCATATGGGCTGCTGCTTAGGTAAGAGAGGTATGAGAGGAAAACGCCCCTCCCTGCAGGTCGCAGGGCCAGCAGCACACTGGAAACAGCACTGTATTCACAGTGCCTACTGTAATCCTATATTATCTAACCAGAGCTATCCGAACACCTATTAGCAGTAGTTTTCTCTCTCTCTATTCTTGTTATATACATATATAATGTTAAACTTCCTAGCAGATTAAAACTGTGTGCCGGACCGAGACTCGAACTCGGGACCCTTGCCTTTCGCGGGCAAGTGCTCTGCCAGAAAGCTTCATGTCAGCGCACACTCCGCTGCAGAGTGAAAATCTCATTCTGAAGGTTGTGGCTAAGCCATGTCTCTGCAATATCCTTTCTTTCCAGGAGTGCTAGTTCTGCAAGGTTCGCAGGAGAGCTTCTGTGAAGTTTGGAAAGTAGGAGACGAGGTACTGGCGAAAGTAAGGCTGTGAGGAGGGGGCGCGAGTCGTGCTTCGGTAGCTCAGCTTGTTCGGCCAGAGGGCTGCGTGCTCTCTGTAATAAGAAAACTGAGTCAAGGAACCAACGATCAATGTGAACGGATGTCTTGTGACGTCCGCCCAGACCGAACGCAACGAACTATATTGAACAGAACGCATAAACAAAAAAAATGATAGAGCACTTGCCCGCGAAAGGCAAAAGTCCCGAGTTCGAGTCTCGGTCCGACACACAGTTTTAATCTGCCACGAAGTTTCATATCAGCGCACACTCGGCTGCAGAGTGAAAATCTCATTCTGGATATACTAATGTTATATTTCTGTATTTTTACACTGCATGTGAGGCATACGAATAGATCTATTAGTGGACTTTAATATGCGGTATGCCCACCCTTCGTCTTTATTATGGCTTGAACTTTGTTGGGCTGCTTTCAGTAACGTGCCTGAATGTCTGTGGACGAACGGCAGCTCGTTCGTCTTCAAGACCCGAAACAAAAAATGCTACTGACGTTGGACCCTGATGCCTGGAGCGAAGTCGACATTCTAACCCATCCTAAAGGTGTTCCGCTGGGTTCAGGTCGGGACTCTTGAGCAGACCAGTCCATAAAGCGTATGATGCTTTACCACAAAGTCCATTGTCATGCTGATACAATCATCGTGTCCGGACTGTTCCTCTAATGTACGCAATACACATTGCTGTAAAATGCGTTCGTATCTTTCTGCATTTAGCGTTTCCTTATGTGCAATTGGGAGACTATGCCCTAATCATTAACATCCCCCCTCCCGAGACACACACACACACACACACACACACACACACACACACACACACACACAGTAACACCGTCTCCTCCAAACTGGACTGTTGTCACTACCCATGATCGCAGTAGCGTTCTCCGCATTCACCAAACCCAAACCCTTCGTTCGGGCTACCACAATGTCTATCGAGATTCATTAACCCACATTAATCGTTCGCAGTCTTCCACTGCACAATGGCGCCGCTCTTCATTTACACCACCTCAAGAGTCGTTTAGTAATGACTACAGATATATGTGGCTTATGAGAAGCTGCTCGGCCGAAGTGGCCGTGCGGTTCTGGGCGCTGCAGTCTGGAACCGAGCGACCGCTACGGTCGCAGGTTCGAATCCTGCCTCGGGCATGGATGTGTGTGATGTCCTTAGGTTAGTTAGGTTTAAGTAGTTCTAAGTTCTAGGGGACTGATGACCTCAGAAGTTAAGTCCCATAGTGCTCAGAGCCATCTGAACCATTTGAATCTTATAGTCGTCCTCCGAAATGTTCGAATGTCCCTGTCCGTCAGTACCCCAAGTCTGCCTGGTCTTGGTTTAGCTGTGGTTGTTCCTTCGCCTTTCCACTTCACAGTCACATCACCAACAGTCGGTTTGGCAGCTTTAGAAGGGTTGAAATGTCAGTGATGCATTTGTTTCTCAGTTGATATCTGATGACTATTTCATGTCCAAAGTCATTGAACTACTCTGACTGCTGTTACTGCTTCTCTACTGACTACACAATACTGCCCATCCCGGGTGCGCCTCTCGTGACGCCGTGGTTTATCTCGCACTGCATAGGGTGTACGGATACGTTTGATCCGGTAGTGCATATTGCTATGACGTGGTGTTGGCAACGGGCGGAAAGAATCCGTACTCGTCCCAAGTCGTCAGAATTCCACCGATTCCTCCGATCCGTAGAAAAGTACCTATTGTGCGTGTTGTAGTTGTGTTACGTATGAATTCCTGTACAAATTGATTTGCTTTGGTTGTTAGTGGCCATCAGTGCATAAGTTAGATGCTATTCCTTTTTTTTTTTAAAAAAAAGTAATAGAGTCTATCCCACACGATGGGCAACGGCCTTGCCGCAGTGGATACACTGGTTCCCGTGAGATCCCCGAAGTTAAGCGCTGTCGGGGGTGGCCGGCACTTGGATGGGTGACCATCCGGGCCGCCATGCGCTGTTGCCATTTTTCGAAGTGCATTCAGCCTCGTGATGCCAGTTGAGGAGCTACTCGACCGAATAGTAGCGGCTTCGGTCAAGAATACCATCGTAACGACCGGGAGAGCGGTGTGCTGACCCCACGCCCCTCCTATCCGCGTCCTCCACTGGGGATGACACGGCGGTCGGATGGGCCCGGTAGGCCACTCGTGACCTGAAGACGGAGTGCTTTATCCAACACGATGGGAGGTGTGAAGTGTAAGTGGTGGACAAAATAAGAAACGAACTATGGAACAAAAAACGATATCTGCCGTTCAAGATAAAAGATTTGGTAAATATTTTTCTACGCGCGAAAATGCAAATCTGAAATGCCTGATCGCTAGCAATAACATGGAAAGTGAAGGTGAAATTTGAACACCATTTAATGGAAGCGCTGATGGCGATGAAATTTCTGGCGATACTGCCGGTAGAGTCATAGGAGGAGAAGCGACAATATTATTAATGTTGATGCTGAAGAGGCATTAAGACGATGGCTTATGATAGTAACAAGGAGCTACGAGAAATCACAGGAGAGCTGGTAACAAGAAAAGTCGCGGAAAGTGTGTCGAGGAAAAGAAACAGTTGCACTGCTTGATCCCGGGTGTGTGCGGTGCGAAGTTTGGCTGTCGGCTGCTTGAAGGTTCTGACAAAACGTTCCGCTTCGCCGTTTGACTGTGGATGGAACGGAGCACTAGTTACATGCTGTATGCCATAGCGTTCACAGAATGTTTCAGATTCGTTTGACGTGACGTGAGGACCGTTGTCTGACACTATGACGTCAGGTAAACCTTCGAGGCAAAAAATTTAGGGCAACTCCTGAATTGTGCTACGTGACATTGTCGAGGTCACTGGAACAGCAAAAGGAAACGTGCTACACGAGTCAACCATAATCAACCAACGAGTCTTCCAGAAAGGTCCCGCAAAGTCCATGTGCACACGTTTCCATGGAGATTGCGACTTAGGCAAAGAAGAAAATTGTGGTGGAGCGGAGTGATTTTCCGCAAATGCATGACACTGTGACGTCATCTGTTCTATTTGAATGTCCACACCCTTCCAAGTACAGTATCGACGCGCTAACTCTTTCTTACAAACAATCCCACAGTGCTCTTGGTGAAGTAACTGCAACATTTCTTTTGCAAAGCTTTAGGGATCAACACACCTGACTGTCCACACTCATTTTGAACAAGAATCACATCTTTCTGTATAGAGAGGCTATGTCTAAGTGCGAAGTATCTACATCTACATCTACATCTATACTCCGCGAGCCACCTTACCGTGTGTGGCGGAGGGTACTTATTGTACCACTATCTGATCCCCCCTTCCCTGTTCCATTCACGAATTGTGCGTGGGAAGAACGACTGCTTGTAAGTCTCCGTATTTGCTCTAATTTCTCGGATCTTTTCGTTGTGATCATTACGCGAGATATATGTGGGCGGTAGTAATATGTTGCCCATCTCTTCCCGGAATGTGCTCTCTCGTAATTTCGATAATAAACCTCTCCGTATTGCGTAACGCCTTTCTTGAAGTGTCCGCCACTGGAGCTTGTTCAGCATCTCCGTGACGCTCTCGCGCTGACTAAATGTCCCCATGACGAATCGCGCTGCTTTTCGCTGGATCATGTCTATCTCTTCTATTAATCCAACCTGGTAAGGGTCCCATACTGATGAGCAATACTCAAGAATCGGACGAACAAGCGTTTTGTAAGCTACTTCTTTCGTCGATGAGTCACATTTTCTTAGAATTCTTCCTATGAATCTCAACCTGGCGCCTGCTTTTCCCACTATTTGTTTTATGTGATCATTCCACTTCAGATCGCTCCGGATAGTAACTCCTAAGTATTTTACGGTCGTTACCGCTTCCAATGATTTACCACGTATGGCATAATCGTACTGGAATGGATATCTGCCCCTATGTATGCGCATTATATTACATTTATCTACGTTTAGGGAAAGCTGCCAGCTGTCGCACCATGCATTAATCCTCTGCAGGTCCTCCTGGAGTACGTACGAGTCTTCTGATGTTGCTACTTTCTTGTAGACAACCGTGTCATCTGCAAATAGCCTCACGGAGCTACCGATGTTGTCAACTAAGTCATTTATGTATATTGTAAACAATAAAGGTCCTATCACGCTTCCTTGCGGTACTCCCGAAATTACCTCTACATCTGCAGATTTTGAACCGTTAAGAATGACATGTTGTGTTCTTTCTTCTAGGAAATCCTGAATCCAATCACAAACCTGGTCCGATATTCCGTAAGCTCGTATTTTTTTCACTAAACGTAAGTGCGGAACCGTATCAAATGCCTTCCTGAAGTCCAGGAATACGGCATCAATCTGCTCGCCAGTGTCTACGGCACTGTGAATTTCTTGGGCAAATAGGGCGAGCTGAGTTTCACATGATCTCTGTTTGCGGAATCCATGTTGGTTATGATGAAGGAGATTTGTATTATCTAAGAACGTCATAATACGAGAACACAAAACATGTTCCATTATTCTACAACAGATTGACGTAAGCGAAATAGGCCTATAATTATTCGCATCTGATTTATGACCCTTCTTGAAAATGGGAACGACCTGCGCTTTCTTCCAGTCGCTAGGTACTTTACGTTCTTCCAGCGATCTACGATAAATTGCTGATAGAAAGGGGGCAAGTTCTTTAGCATAATCACTGTAGAATCTTAAGGGTATCTCGTCTGGTCCGGATGCTTTTCCGCTACTAAGTGATAGCAGTTGTTTTTCAATTCCGGTATCGGCGCACTACAGAATTCTTTATGCTATGCAAGACAGGAGGCCAAGATGTGCGAATGTGTGCTAGCAAAATGCTCAAATCTGAATCCACTTCCGTGGCCTGTGCAGTTTTCCTATAGTTCAGTCGAAAGGATTGGAGGATTTCAGAATCCTGAGCATCGATGTGACAACAAGATGCAGCAGAAGCGTCAAAGTCTGTATCAGGGCCAATTGGAAGACATGAAATTGCATTCTCATTACGATGTTGAGCTGTCGGAAGATACACAATCTCGTACTGGCATTGAGACAATAACAAACGCTTGTTACCGGCACCTCAGTTATAATTTGACGTCGTCGTTTTGTGCGCAAAGCTATACACTGGTGTAGATGGAAGTTTACTACTGTTACACACAAAAATAATCAGTTTTTATTATGCTGTAAGTTCAACAGCAACAGAACTACCCGAAGTGTCCAGTGGCACTCTACAGGATTGGGGATATTGGTACTCGACAAACAAATACGACAGCTACTTCTGTATGGTGAACTCCATCTTTCTTCCAAGCTGTGAGAATATTGTGAATGTGTTTTAACCTCGGCTGATCAAGAACACTATCTTCACCGTAACACACATCGAATTTCCTGTCATCATAGCCCTCACCGTTGCCCTTTTCCGCCCGCCGGCCGAAGTGGCCGTGCGGTTAAAGGCGCTGCAGTCTGGAACCGCAAGACCGCTACGGTCGCAGGTTCGAATCCTGCCTCGGGCATGGATGTTTGTGATGTCCTTAGGTTAGTTAGGTTTAACTAGTTCTAAGTTCTAGGGGACTAATGACCTCAGCAGTTGAGTCCCATAGTACTCAGAGCCATTTGAACCAACCTTTTCCGCCCCACACTGACTGTCTTCGCGTCTTTCAACGAACGTAGTTGCTCTTCTGTTTGCGCTTCCTTTGCGAGAGAAATGATCTGGGAGACTTCGTAGACAGCGGTGCCTTAGTATAACTGTTAGTTTTGTAGCTCTTCCTTCCAGTTTTGAAACGTTATCAGCCCCGATTCAGCATGCCCACAAATCTAGTGCAACCACGTAAAACCTCTGTGTGACCGAAGTTTGTTATCATCAAAATGCACCCTTTCACGATAATGAGTAATAGTACACTAATTAGGTCTTCAGTTTTTCAGGCTCAGCAACAGAAAACAAACAGGACCAATGTTACGGGCGTTGAAAGAGTCACACACGATGTGACTATTTATTCTCAGAACAACGAGTGCAGCGGCCAGTCCAAAGTTTACTCCATGGCTCAGCAGCCTCGCATAAGCCGCACACCAAACTAGCACATGGCAAGCATCACCTATGTTCACATAGAGAGTAACGCCACAGGATCATCTAACAGCAGAGTAGGTTTGTGAAATTATGAATCGCGATTACCATAGTATAATATAGTTCCGGTGGAAGCGTGCTGTTTTGGTAAACATCTGCTCCATGGCCTCTACCAGCTGTGTAGTGCTTGCTTTCGATTTGTAGGAATGGGAGTTATTCCATGGTACTGTACTGAAATTGGTATTGCACTGCGCAGAAATGTTGGGGGCGGGAGTGACAGAGATCTTACTACTGCTTATTTGCTACATACCCTCGAACTCAAGCTCAGGAAATCACTCATGGTAATATGTATGTCAGCATATAGTGTATTGAAAACCCTGCATCGCCTATATAGTTGGGAACATGTCCGTATTAGTAACGCTCACAATAAAAACTGAATAAACAAGCACGGTAAAACCAGCTAGTTCGAAACCATGCGTGATGGCTGGCTCTGAGCACTATGGGACTTAACAGCTGTGGTCATCAGTCCCCTAGAACTTAGAACTACTTAAACCTAACTAACCTAAGGACATCACACACATCCATGCCCGAGGCAGGATTCGAACCTGCGACCGTAGCAGTTGCGCGGTTCCGGACTGCGCGCCTAGAACCGCGAGACCACCGCCATGCGTGATGAGACTGCAGTCAATTATAAAATGTACATGATGTCAAGTGTCGATGTAACGATGTTGTCTATACATTTGATAATCGACTGCAGTCTCATTAGCATGGTTTTAAACTAGTTCGTTTTACCTTGATGGTTTACTGAGTTCTTTATTGAAATTGTTACTCATACGGACTTGCTCCCAGCTATGTATACGTTGCAGAGTTCATCACACGCTATATGCTGGCATATACTTAACCATGAGTGATCCCAAGATGGTTGCTTAGCAACTGAAAATAGTTATCCCTTTTTAATGTTTTATAATGTACGCGATCTAGAAAATTATGAAAAAATTTAATTTAAAAATAATTATAAAGGTATTTTAGTCAGCTAATAATGAATGTGGAAAACCAGACAGATTCAGCAAGATCCCACAGCCAAAATCGATGAGAGAACACAACAATCATGTCGAATTTTGCCTACACATGTAAAAGATGGAACCTGATCCGTGACATTCAAATATACGAAAAACAGATTGAAGCTGTGAGCCAAGTTTTGAAGACTAAAATATTGAAAAATGTGCATTCCGAACATTGTCCTGCGTCTCAAAATGCTAAGAACCACATGTACTTTTGATGGACATTTACTGTGTGGAACAGTTATAATCTTAGAAACAAGATTTTAAAAAAATTCAAAGACCTCGGCTAAACCGATACACTAACACCGATGATTTACGAATGATATAAATAGGAACAGACCGGCACCATCTCAGATCTCGCATATTTGTGTGTAAGGCTCTGTATTTTCCATCATTACCGTTTAAACAGTCGCCATTTGCAACCCTGTTGGCAATGTAGGTCTTCGTACTAGACAATTGAGACTCTCAAACTGACTGAATGCATGTAAGCCATCTGTTTCTAAAAATCAAGACACGGTACATCGAAGTAAAGTCATTGCCAAATCAGAAAAGTGTAAAGTTACAACCCAAAGCGATGGTTTAGTTCATAAGTAGGGGAAGATGTTTCTATGGAGAGAGAAAAAGAATGTGCACAAACAAACAGTAAGTGATCGTCCAAGATTCAATGGATGTATCGACGCAGTGATGCAAAAGAGAAAGCTCACAATTTCTACGCCATTATTAAATTTGTTAAAGGAAAAGTTGTGTCCAAAAGTACTCGCTAGCAGTTTTCTCACTGTGCTGAAGGACTGAAAACAATGCTTCTGTAATTTTTTTTACAGCTTCGGGCAATATACAAAGTTAACGGGATCACAAATCTCATTAATTACTGTAAGAGATTTTTCAAGAACAACGGGGACTATGGGGAGGAATATATGAAGGAGTGTGAAATCCTAGTAAATATAAATTACCGAGAAACAATATTAACTCACAAATTTTTTTCTGTGAAACTGTTACTATGTAAAAAGTATCCCTTGCAACCAACCCTTTACGGTGCGAATGCGAAGGCATTCAGTGTCTTACGGGATGTGACAAAGCAGGAAAGGTAACGAAAATCTGCAAAGGATGCAGACAAATTAGTTCGGCAACTCTGGATTCTCAGACTGGCAAAGGCATCTGATTTACTTGAATTCGAAAAAGGGATAAGTAGTATCACGGGATGCTCATGTGCTACCTGCATCAGTATCTAACGGAAGAAAGCCAATGACAGTGAAGCCGCTTGCAGCACCCAAAAAATTGTTACTAAATGTATCATCCAAGAAATTAGTCGTCGGAAGCTTGTAAAGCAGAAAAAACGGCAACCTGCGGTACAGTTGCCAGTAATTTTTTTTTCCCCTCGATCAATTTCGGTCGAAAAATGCTGAATATGTTGTGGGACATCGTGGAATACTCCCGCTTCAGCCCCTACAATTTCATTAAGTTCCGATAGGTGGAGGCGCTATAGATGACCTTCAAAATGGCGTCCGTAACGGAGGTACGTTCCAAACAGAGCTATCACAGAGTTTCTTTTGGTGGACAACCGGCAAGTCGCAGGTGTTCATAGGCGCTTGCAGAATATCTACCGAGACCTGGCAGCGAACAAAAGGTCGGTGAGTCGTTGGGCGAGGGATCTGTCATCATCGCAACAAGTCGCGCAAACCCGTCCGATAACCCGCGAACCGGCTGGCCCTAACGAAATTGGAGAAATGACTTCAGCGTGTTCGTCGCCACAAAAATGCAAACAAGCTTCTCTTTCTGAATGACAACAAAAGGCCTCACACAAGTTTGCGCATCCGAGAGGAGCTCACAAAACTTCATTAGACGGTTCTTCCTCAGCCACCCTACAGCCCGGATCTCGCATCTTCCGACTTCCATCTGCTTGGCCCAAGGATGGATGCACACCGCGAGAAGCAGTACGTGGATGACGTAGCAAGAGTTGGTTCCGACATCGATCACTAGAGCGGTACCATGCGGTTATACAGGCCCTCCCAGTGGGGAATGATATGGTGCACTGGAATCCTTAATAAAACAAATCTGGTTTCAGAAACAAAATATGTTATTGAACGCCCCTCGTATTTAGGAACGTAGTAGTCATCGTATGTTGCTGCAAATAGTTTTTGAAGTTAGCATGGAAATATCGTCGTTGGACTATGGAGCAATGGGAACAAGCCGCATAGTCATAGGAAGCGCGCTAATTTCTACTTTTATGTTGATGGTCCTATTAGGATATGTTGCATCCTAAGAGTAAGTGTGACATCGTAAAATTTAATGGGAGCGATAGTACTACGCCATTAGGTAAAAGAGGAAAACTCAGCTTTATGCGAGAGGACCACGTGTAGCATAAGAATACGACAAGCAATGAGTCCACAGGTCTGAAGACCAGAATGCTGGCGTGTCTGAGAGTCATTTCACACCATAATTTCTTATGCGTTTCTGACTGTGTGGCGTGTCTAGTGCTGACAAGGGAACCTCCCCATCGTACCGCCCTCAGATTTAGTTATAAGTTGGCATAGTGGATAGGCCTTGAAAAACTGAACACAGATCAATCGAGAAAACAGGAAGAAGTTGTGTGGAACTATGAAAAAAATAAGCAAAATATACAAACTGAGTAGTCCATGCGCAAGACAGGCAACATCAAGGAGAGTGTGAGCTCAGGAGCGCCGTGGTCCCGTAGTTAGTGTGAGCAGCTGCGGTACGAGAGGTCCTCGGTTCAAGTTTTTCCTCGAGTGAAAAGTTTATTATCTTTATTTTCGCAAAGTTATGATCTGTCCGTTCGTTCATTGACGTCTCTGTTCACTGTAATAAACTAGTGTCTGTGTTTTTTGCGACCGCACCGCAAAACCGTACGATTAGTAGACGAAAGGACGTGCCTCTCCAATGGGAACCGAAAACATTTGCTCGCAAGTTCATAGGTCAACCGATTCCTCCACAGGAAAACACGTCTGATATATTCTATACGACACTGTTGACGGCTTGTGCGTCACATACAGGAATATGTTGTCGACACTTGGCGAATGGGTAAGAAGATTCTTCTACCTTGCCCGATTTAGGTTTTCTTGTGGATGTGATAATCACTCCCAAAAAAGTGATGAAAACATAAGAGTTTGTCACATAAACCGCAACAAATGAATGCAATAGTTTCACAGTCGCACAGTTTTCCCTGTGCTCTGTCAAAACATATGTTTTTAACGTTTTTGCGCTGTAGTCGACTGACGTCGTGTGTTTCGATGTTTGTTTAGGTGTAGCGTCCCCATACTACGGCGCAGGTACCTCGCATCGGACGGACGGACGGACGGATAATAATTGTCTGAAAGTAAAAAATTAAACTTTTCACTCGAGGGAAGAGTTGAACCAAGGACCTGTCGTTCCGCAGCTGCTCACGCTAACCACAGGACCACGGCGCTCCTGACCTCACATTAACCTTGATGTTGTATATCTTGCCACGGACTACTCAGTTTGTATATTTTGCTTATTTTTTTTCATAGTTCCACACAACTTCTTCCTGTTTTCTCGATTGATCTGTGTTCAGTTTTTCAAGGCCTATCCATTGTGCCAGCTTATAACTAAATCTGAGTGGGGTGCGATGGGGAGGTTCCCTTGTGAGAAAGCGAGAGGCAGAGCATGAAAGCGTATGTGCACGACTGGCGCGAGGACCGCAATAATTGTGGGACTGTTGAGCGAAGTGTCACAGCAAGCGTCAACGGTGACGATTTGTGTGAGAATTGGGAAACCGAGGAAATGAGCAAAAAGTAAAAGTTTTATAACTGATGAGGCAGAATAATAGAGACACTGTTGCTGGAAGGATTCCGTAGGCTTATAGCTCTAGAGCATCATCTGTAACTGGTAGCATTTTGATCTAGCTTCGATTGTAGTTCCACATAGATAATGCTGTTCACTAAAGTTCCATCACGAAGACCATTCGGTGATTTGTTTCACCGCCAGCGTAATTTTGATAAAACTGTATCATCTGCTAACATAAAAATTCTCCGAAAGAATGACTGCCACTTCTGACAGAGCATGTACTAGATTTTACGTTACTATTGGCACTCTAACAAATGGTGCAGTCACATTAATGTGACCATCGCCTATGTTCGTAGTCAACGTGCAATAATCTCTTTCCGATGACAGGTGGTAGCACTAGCAGTGAAGGGTACACAAATCGTGCCGGGGAAGGGGGGAGGGGGGACGCAGCAAACAGTACAGTTATTGTCGTAATTTGGAAACAGAGCGATTTATCTGACGCCCAAAAGGGCATGGTTATTTGCTTTCAGGTCAAGGGTGGAAGTATTTCCAAAATGACTAACAACCTGAAACTTCCTGGCAGATTAAAACTGTGTGCCCGACCGAGACTCGAACTCGGGACCTTTGCCTTTCGCGGGCAAGTGCTCCACCATCTGAGCTATCGAAGCACGACTCACGCCCGGTCCTCACAGCTTTACTTCTGCCAGTATCTCGTCTCCTACCTTCCAAACTTTACAGAAGCTCTCCTGCGAACCTCCTGAAAGATAGGATACCGCGGAGACATGGCTAAGCCACAGCCTGGGCTGCCAGGAAGTTTCATATCAGCGCACACTCCGCTGCAGAGTGAAAATCTCATTCAAGTTTGTACACTGTTCGCGTACCACTGTGGTTAAAGTACGTTGTGCATGGCAAAATGGCGTTATCCAAAACCACCGCCGAGGCAACTGTGGTTCACCACGGGCCATAGATGACAGGGGTGAACGACGCCTGCGCAGATCCCAGATGAACCAGGGGGCTACCAAAAGTGTTTCCTGAATGACCTTTCAGCAAAAGATGTTGCGTATGGGCCTCCGCAGCAGTCGCCTGGTTCATGCACCCACGCTGACTGCTGTTCATTGCCGACGAAGGCTGGAATTTGCACGCCACTGGACGCGCCCACTGAAAGGCGACAGGTGGCCTTTTCGCACGAATAACGTTTTCTGCTCCATCAGACAGATGGACGTTGGAATATGTCATGAAACGTCTGAAAGCGAACACACTGCAACAATCGCCAGAAGGGTCTAGGGCATTCCCTGGGTGATCTCAACATTCTCGAAGGCGTAAGGGAAGGACACTAGTATTCATCTATCCTTGGGGACCATGTCCACCCCTACATGCTGTTTGTTTTTCCTCGACACGGTGACATCAACCAGAAGGACAGTGCAACCTGTCACACAGCTCGTAGTGTACGCGCGTGGTTCTAAGAGCGCCAGGATGATTTTATCGTACTCGCCTGGCCACCAAATTCCCTGGATTTACAGCCCATGATGGTCGAGGCTGACTCTTGTCTTCAATTCGATGTAGCCCACGGAGGCTGACTCTGGCGGTGGTGGGATCCATCAGATCGCGAGGTTCACATGGTAGATTCTCGACACAGTGGCACGTGAAGACCCCAATGCCTGTACAACCTCTGAGGTGAAGTATCCCACTAGTCGGGCACCCGCGATCAAATGCAATGAAATTGCGCGTCGTGCCACCTCTGCCCTCTGCTGTTACCCCGAGGTCCGATAGGAGGTAACACCGCAGTCTCGTTACACACTCAACCGTCCCCCTCCCCCGCCCCACTCTCCCTCCCTCTTTTTCTTGTGTGTGTGTGTGTGTGTGTGTGTGTGTGTGTGTGTGTGTGTGTGTGTGTGTGTGTGTGTGTGTGTCTAACACAAGGCTGTCTCCAATTAAACTGATCATGAGTGCAATATTCTATTACAATGTCCTTCCGTGTCGGAAACGGGGTACATCATCTTTTGCAATGTGAAGTAAGTACTAGAAGCTATATAGCTTGTAACGCCGGAAATGCATATGCTCCTATTTCCATCTATTGTACTATAAATTTTTTTCTTGTTTTGTTACCTCAAGATATGACATTTCTGTGTCTATATATATATATATGCGCATTTATGTCGATGTATAATTGGTTTGTTTTGTAAGTATTATTTGTATTTTTACGCTGGGTCTTGCCTAGAGAAAATTATGCTATCGAACGAATACATCGATAGGTCGTGTGGAGAACGAAAGTGTTTAGGATCTTTGGTAGTGTTAACTCTGCCGTGGAGCGCGGGGTGAGCAGAAAGAGGCTGGCTGGGGTGGTGCAGTGGAGCAGGTGTGTTGTGTGACGCTCCCGCGAGTTGCCGCGCTTTCGGGGTTGGGCAGCATGTAATTGCGCTTGACTTGCTATGATAGTTTCTGACACGGTGTCGCGGACGGGAAGCATTAGCTGGCGCACATCAAGAGCCCGTTTCGCCTGGTGACCGTGTCGAGAAGAAGGTGCGCCAACATCCAGCTTCTGCAACAGCGACGGCCGACAATGAGTGACTGTCGCCACCTCCTCGATCGACGGCTTCAAACCTTCAATCAACCAACAAGGAAGACTGGAAGCACGTAAAGTTTTAGAACTGTATGGCAGACCTCAGCTTTTCAAACTGTTCCATTTTCGTAACTATAATTACAGCAACTTAGCATGAACATTTGTTGCTCATTGTTCCAATTGCATTACCAAGCAGGGTCCCTTTCTTTTCCGGAATGAACTCGAGTGTCGTTGAAATTCAAACGCCAGCATTAAAGTAAAAGCATTCGATTTCACTGCTTTAATTTCAAAGTTCAGTTAAGGTATTCATAGCTGGCTACAATATTTAGATTACACAAGCACAAATTAAGAGTGCGAGTTTTGTTTGCATATTTTAGCTTACCTGTGACTCCAGCTCAGCTTGGTACATACTAAATTTTACTATTGTTAATCGTTCAGAATCATTTAATTCAAGTTCAAAGTTAAATCTCTTATTTCTAAATTGCGTAGATTCAAGTAGCTTTTGAAATGATTGTTGAGGTAGTCCAAGACTAACCGTATTTTACTGAATTTCGATGTGCTTCAGAAAGAAAGCTCACTATTAACTTCAGTCACTAAATTAACTTTCGATTTTCCGGTTTTATTAATTCTTTTGCTAAATTAAGTCAGAGTGTAGCGAAATTTATTACTTCTGACAAACTTTCAGTTTTCACACTACACGTGTCAACCTTCAGTTGCCACGTTTCTAGTGCTAATTATATGTGTAATAACCTTTCTTTTTCAGTTACTATAGTAATTGTCCATAGGACTGGCGACCGTAATTTCCCCCAAATCTCAAATATCTAATTACCGCTAGTTAATTGTTAACGTAACGGCCACACATTTACTTTCTTCATTAACTTTACCCCTTTTCAAAATTAATCTCCACCAGTTTCATTTGCATTTTTCCTTTCATTTAGATGTAACCCTTTCCTCCCTCTTTACCGACAGATTAACTTCTGTGACGATTGCTTTTCCCAAATTTCCATTAGGTACACGCGGTTTAATTTTTCACTGTCATTAATGTCGATAAGTTAGGGGGAGGTTACAAGCTGACAGTGATACACACATCAAAAAACGTTTTGCATCACCTCGGTTCCGAGAGTTCCGAAACCTGTACAGAAAATTGGAGTAGAGATCAACATAAACATCATTTCCGCCCTTTTTATTGCTCACGAAAACCACACATTGCATGTTGTACCACCATACAGCGAGACCTTCAGAGGTGCTGGTCCAGATTGCTGCACACACCGGTACCTCTAATACCCAGTAGCTCTTCCTCTTGCATTGATGCATGCCTGTATTCGTCGTGCCATACTATCCCCAAGTTCATAAAGGCACTGTCGGTCCAGATTGTCCCACTCCTCAACGGCGATTCGGCATAGATCCCTCAGAGTGGTTGGTGGGTCACGTCGTCCATAAACAGCCCTTTTCAATTTATCCCACGCGTGTTCGATAGGGTTCACGTCTGGAAAACATGTCCTTATTCTGAAGGAAGTCATTTACAAGATGTGCACGATGGAGGCGCGAATTGTCGTCCATGAAGACGATCACCTCACCAATATGCTAGCGATATGGTTGCACTATCGGTCGGAGGATGGCATTCACGTATCGTACAGCCGTTACGGCGCCTTCCATGACCACCAGCGGCGTACGTCGACCCCACACAATGCCACCCCAAAACAGCAGAGAACCTCCACCTTCTTGCACTCGCTGGACAGAGTGTCTAAGACGTTCAGCCTGACCGGGTTGCCTCCAAACGCGTCTCCGACGATTGTCTCGTTGGAGGCATATGCGACACTAATCGGTGAACAGAACGTGATACCAATCCTGAGCGGTCCATTCGGCATGTTGTTGGGCCCATCTGTACCGCGCTGCATAGTGTCGTGGTTGCAAAGATGGACCTCGGCATGGACGTCGGGAGTGAAGTTGCGAAGCATTCAGACTATTGTGCACGGTTTGAGACGTAACTCGACGTCCTGTGGCTGCACGAAAAGCATTAATGTCCGAACAACATGGCTTTGGTTCACTCCAAGACGCCTGGACACTTCGCTTGTTGAGAGCCCTTCCTGGCACAAAGTAACAATGCGGACGCGATCGAACTCTGGTATTGACCGTCTAGGCATGGTTGAACTATGGACAATACGAGCCGTGTACCTCCTTCCTGATGGAATGACTAGAGCTGCTCGGCTATCGGACCCCCTCCGTCTAATAGGTGCTGCTCATGCATGGTTGTTTACATCATTGGGCGAGTTTAGTGACATCTCTGGACAGACAAAGAGACTGTGTCTGTGATATAATTTCCACAGTCAACGTCTATCTTCAGGAGTTCTGGGAACCGGGGTGATGCAAAACTTTTTTTGATGTGTGTATATTCGATTCCTCTAATTTTCTGAGATTCATGTTAACCTCCACGACTTTATAATGGTTTCTACTGCCAAAATCCCAGTTTAGACTTTCTGCAATTCTCATCATTTGCGTCAGCAGTAATTTCAATGCATTCTTCAATTTCGTGGTCCTCCATCTACGTATGGTCTCCTTATATTACTGCCAGAGTCTACAAGTACTACAGTTAATTAACGTCATTTGTTGAGGTATCGAGTGCATATTGCAGTAAGGTTCTCGTTATTTAAGAAGCCATGTGTGAACTTGATGACTTGATTATTTATAGAATCCAAGGTAAACCTAAATCTACATGGGTGGAAAGGGATTTGTTGTACATTGCTTCTCCAGGAGAAGTGTCTCAACCACTCTGCCTCCTCCCTCGACTTTTCACATTTAGTGGTACATTCCGTGCCTCCTGCTTTCAATACGCATCCGACAGCAGTTTCACTTTTGATACACTCCTGCCTGCATTCATACTCCACTAGTAAAATTCACAAACAGCTGAGAAAAATTGTATTGAGTTTCTTCGGCATTTCAAAGAAAGCATCTAATATTTCGATGCAGATAAGCATGCATCATTATTGAAAGAGTTACTATGGTTAATGTGGTGTCACCGCCAGACACCACACTTGCTAGGTGGTAGCCTTTAAATCGGCCGCGGTCCATTAGTATACGCCGGACCCGCGTGTCGCCACTGTCAGTGATAGCAGACCGAGCGCCACCACACGGCAGGTCTAGAGAGACTTACTAGCACTCGCCCCAGTTGTACAGCCGACTTTGCTAGCGAAGCCACACTGACCGATACGCTCTCATTTGCCGAGACGATAGTTAGCATAGCCTTCAGCTACGTCATTTGCTACGACCTAGCAAGGCGCCATAGCAGTTGATAATTAATATTATGAAGCATGTACCGTAACGAGAGATGTTCTACAATTGTGGATTAAAGTTAAGTATTACATCATCTACGTACTTTATTTGCAATTTTCAAGATATTGTCCTGTTCCAGACCTCACGCCAGTCAGCGTGTAATTAAACGCGTGCATTTCGGCCTCCTCTAGAAAAACAGTGTTGGCTCTTCTGCCAACACTACAGTTAAAAAAATGAGGTAGATGACTGAGGGCCGGCCGTTGTGGCCGAGTGGTTATAGGCGCTTCAGTCTGGAACCGCGCGACCGCTACGGTCGCAGGTTCGAATCCTGCCTCGGGCATGGATGTGTGTGATGTCCTTAGGTTAGTTAGGTTTAAGTAGTTCTAAGTTCTAGGGAACTGATGACCTCAGATGTTAAGTCCCATAGTGCTCAGAGCCATTTGAATCATTTGACTGAGGTATTTAGCCCCGAACTGCGGTATATTGTGGCAATTGACAGAATTAGTGACCAAAAACGTAGCTTACATGCTGCCTTAGAAAGGACATTACGGCTTAAGATAACCTCGACATCGAGCTCACTAAAGACTGAGCACTGGTATAGTTAGCCAAGTTTGAAAAAGTCGGCCGTGTGTCTACTCATTTGATCATCCACACATTCGTCATCATTGATTTAGGAGAATTACAGTAAATAACAGGGCCAGATGGAAATTTCCACACTACTCTTCGCAAACATGATTTCAGTGCTTTCATCATTGCCTCATCACAAGACTTTCAAGAAAAGAGAACGCAGTATACCGTTCTCAATCAGAAGACAACGTCAAAAGCTAAAGCAGCCATCAGCGTGTTTCTCTGCAGAATCACAGGACCGCTAATATCTTCGGGATATACGTACACGATCTGGCCGACAATGATTCTAGCTCTTTGAGGTATTTTGTGGCCGACGCAGTTTATAAAGGAAGATCGTATCGTTATAAAATCATTAAGAATCATATCGTCAAAAATGCAGTCGAAGACATTCAGATGATCAGCGTTTGGTGTATAGACAGACAGCTGACCGTTGGGATAAATGAAGTTAATGTACACTGAGATGGCAAAAGTCAGGTGATACCTCCTTTTACACGGAGTAATACAGCAACTCGACTTGGCATGGACTCAACAATTCGTTAGAAGTCCCCTGCAGAAATATTGAGCCATGCTGTCTCTATAGCCGTCCATAACTGTAAAAGTGTTGCCGGTGTAGGATTTTATGCACGAACTGGCCTCTCGATTATGCCCCATAAATGTTCTATGGAATTCACGTCGTGCGATCTGGGTGGCCAAATCATTCGCCCGAACTGTCCAGAATGTTCTTCAAACCAATCGCGAACAACTGTAACTCAGTGACGTGGTGCGTTGTCATCCATTAAAGTCTGGGAACATGGAGACCATGAACGGCTGTAAAAGGTCTCCAAGTTGCCGAACATAACAATTTCCAGCCTGTGATCGGTTTAGTTAGACCACAGGGCCCAGTCCATTCCATGTAAACAAAGCGCGTGCTATTACAGAGGCACCATCAGCTCGCACAGTGCCTTATTGAAACTTGGGTCCATGGCTTCGTGAAGTCTGCGTCATACTCTAACCCTACCATCAGCTCTTAGCGACTGAAGTCGGGACTCATTTGACCAGGCTACGGTTTTCCAGTTGTCTAGGGTCCGACGACGTCGTGCTCTTCGCAAAGGCACTCGTGTCCGTCGTCTGCTGCCATTAAGTCCAAATTCCGGCGCACTGTCCTAACTGATACGTTCGCTGTACGTACCATATTGACATCTGTGTTTTTTTTTTTTTTTTTCAGGCAGCTTTGCTTGCCTGTTAGCACTGACAACTTCAAGCAAACGCCGCTGCACTCGGTCGTTAAGTGCAAGCGGTCGGCCACTGCGTTGTTCGCAGTGAAGGGTAATACCTGAATTTGGTATTCTCGGCACACTCTTGACACTGTGGATCTCGGAATATTGAATTCGTTAACGATTTCCTAAACGAAATGTTGCATGCATCTAGCTCCAACTACCAATCCGCCTTCAAAGTCTGTTAATTACCATCGTGCAGTCATAATCACGTCGGAAACCTTTTCACATGACTCACCTGAGTACAACCGACAGCTCTGCCTATGGACTGCCCTGCGATACTACTGCCATCTGCATATCACTACCCCATGAGTTTTGTCACCTCAGTGTAATCCGGGTACAGAGACAAAAAGGACACGATTGACCATCAATTACTGGCATCAGCCACGACCGTCATACGTATGAAAGTGTTTGTCGGGAGCAATCTCGGGCGGAGTCACCATATAAATATAAGTGTTGAAAAGACAAATGCCAGACTCAGATTCTTAGAACGAATCGTAAGTAAACTGGTAAGACTCCAATAACAGCTGCGAGGTCCGTTACGAGATAGTTTAGCCTGCACGAGGGGATCGCAGAAATACGCCACAAATTCCAGTGAAAGATGTTACAAGAAAATCATTGTACCTCACAAAATTCTGAAATTCTGAAAGTCAACGTTCCAGAACGATTTTTCGCTCTGCAGCAGAGTGTGCGCTTATTTGATAGTTAAGAGGTGAGGTACTAGCAGATGTGAAGGTGTGGGAGCGGATTATCAGTCGTCCCTGATATCTGCGTCAGTAGAGGTCTTGCTGGCCACAGGCAAAGCTCCGAGGTTCCAGTTCCATTTCGGTACACAGTTTTAATCTCTCAGGAAGTTTTACACATTACTTCCTCGAAATTATATCTCACATAACGATCACCGAGGACAAATTAGAGACATCTGGATGAATACTGCGTACTACATGCAATTGGATTTTGAAAAAAAAGGGGAGGGTAGTTCAGATAGAGATGTAGATAAAGTTTTAGACAACGGACTATTAATGTACAAGCACCACGGTGCTAGTAGGACAGATCGCGAACGGCTGCGTTAGTGGTTTAATAGATAAGCTACCGCTATCATCCTTACGGCAGGGACGCGCGGTCTAGGGCGCCCTGCCACGGTTCGCGCGGCTCCGCCCGTCGGAGGTTCGAGTCCTCCCTACGGCATAAGTGTGTGTGTTGTCCATACGTAAGTTACTTTAAGTTAGATTAAGTAGTATGTAAGCCTAGGGACCGATGATCTCAGCAGTTTGGTCCCATAGGAACTTACCACCACAAAATCTTACGACAGTTTCGGAAGATCAGTGAGTAAAACTATGAAAACTAACAGATACTCTGTAGCACAGGCACATATAGCAACCACCTTCGACATTAACGGACAACAAAAGTGGAGACAAACTTAAAATAACATCAAATATCACCATACTCACCAGACAGTGGAATGATGCGTCGCTGTCGGCTACGTTTCCTACGACAAAAACATAGACAAACGAGGAAAATATATGCAACTTAATATTTTACGTGTTGGTGGCAAACTGGTAATCTTGCGGCATTGCATTTGTGTAACTGGGATAAATATTTTAGCTTACGACTGATAACCATATACATAATGGTATTAGCTAACTGGTCAGTGACTCTTGACGGTTCTCAGTAGCCGCTTTCATAGAACATAATAAAACGGTAGTTCCATATCTTTTGGTCATTAGAAATAAAACTTCATGGCAGATTAAAAATGTGTGCCGTACCGAGACTTGAATCCGAGACGTTTACCTTTCGACGAAGGGAGCAGCCTAGATCTGGTTTATGATTTATCTTCGCCTGAAGTGCTCTAAGCCCTGCTCTTCCCGAATACGATCCAACGACTTAGCCATTGTGCCAACCTGCTCACTACGAAGAAAAACATCACCCCTCTGACTTCTTTGTACATACCTATGTATTAACCCACTTGGAATAATTTCCACTGTTCCTTCGCCGCAAATATTCAGTAGCAACGACTGAAAATAAACTACAGATCGAGGTGGCACACTGGCTAAGACACTGGGCTCTTTATTCGGCAAGAACAGGTTTCATATCCCCAACCAGTCAACCAGATTCAAGTTTTTCATGCTTTCCTTAAATCACTTGAGGCAAATGCCGGGCTTATTTCTTAAGTAACGACGTAGCAGAGAATTTCCATTCCAATTTTTCTCCATTCCGAATGAAAAGAAAGAGCAATGGAATAATTAATTATGGGAGGTGATAAGCGCAAAATACAAAATAACTGCTGCATAAAAACTGGGTTCCCTCATTAAGGGGTACTATTTCAGTGCTGTTTCATTCCGCGCTTTGCACCCTGTACACTTTTGCGCTGATCACAATTCAGAAGCTTTACCATGTTCGTGCCGCGCAACATGCGAACATACATGGTTTTCCATGGGACGTGATGGAACTGGGAAAGTTGGGAGAGAGCAACGCACGGCTCATGCCGCCCACTACGTAGCTACAAACAGAAGCCATGCAAGCTTAGTACAAGTGTGTTCACTTACCGCCCGTGGTGGCGGCTGCCGCCGTATCTCCCCGCGGCCAATAAGCTGAAACAGATTAACGCTCCGTCACCAAACGACACATCTTTGTTGTCACAGAGTGCGTTACGTCACTGCCCACCATGGTGGAAGTGAGAAATTCGCGCTTAGAACTTGATCTCGTGCGTGAACATTTGACCAATTTCTAGCAACACCATCAGGCGCATAAGTTCAGAGACACTCGAGATCTGCGAAATAGCATGAGAGATAGCGACGAAGTGTGCAGTAAAATGTGCCCTAACAATGTTGTGACATATGAAACAGAAATACGCATAGAAAGAGTACCAGAAAACCAGCGATGATCCGTGTGTCGCACTTACCGTACGTGTTATCCCTCTGGCGGTGTCATACAGAAAGCTACACAACAGGCTATTAAAATTGCTACAACACGAAGATGACGTGCTACAGACGCGAAATTTAACCGACAGGAAGAAGATGCTGTGATATGCAAATGATTAGCTTTTCAGAGCATTCACACAAGGTTGGCGACGGTGGCGACACCTACAACGTGCTGACATGAGGAAAGTTTTCAACCGATTTCTCATACACAAACAGCAGTTGTCGGCGTTGCCTGGTGAAACGTTGTGATGCCTCGTGTAAGGAGGAGAAATGCGTACCATCACGTTTCCGACTTTAATAAAGGTCGATTGCGGTGTATCGTATCGCGACACTGCTGCTCGCGTTAGTCGAGATCCAATGACTGTTAGCAGAATACGGAACGCCGTGCTCGATCCCAACGGCCTCGTATCACTAGCAGTCGAGATGACAAGCATCTTATCCGCATGGTTGTAACGGATCGTGCAGACAGTCTCGATCCCTGAGTCAACAGATGGGGACTTTTGCAAGACAACAACCATCTGCACGAGCAGTTCGACGACGTTTGCGGTAGCATGGACTATCAGCTCGGAGACCATGACTGCGGTTAACCTTGACGCTGCGCCGGCCGGAGTGGCCGTGCGGTTCTGGGCGCTACAGTCTGGAACCGAGCGACCGCTACGGTTCGAATCCTGCCTCGGGCATGGATGTGTGTGATGTACTTATGTTAGTTAGGTTTAATTAGTTATAAGTTCTAGGCGACTGATGACCTCAGCAGTTAAGTCGCATAGTGCTCAGAGCCATTTTGAACCTTGACGCTGCATCACAGACAGGAGAGCCTGCGATGGGGTACTGAACGACGAACCTGGGTGCACGAATGGCAAAACGTCATTTTTTCGGATGAATCCAGGTTCTGTTTACAGCATCATGATGGTCGCATCCGTGTTTGGGACATCACGGTGAACGCACATTGGAAGCGTGTATTCGTCATCACCATACTGGCGTATCACCCGGCGTGATGGTGTCGGGTGCGATTGGTTACACGTCTCGGTCACCTCTTGCTCGCATTGACGGCACTTTGAACAGCGGACCTTACATTTCGGATGTGTTACGACCCGTGGCTCTACCCTTCATTCGATCCCAGCGAAACTCTGCACTTCAGCAGGATAATGCACGACCGCATGTGCATGTCCTGTACGGGCCTTCTTGGATACAGAAAATGTTCGACTGCTGTACTGGCCAACACATTCTCCAGATCTCTCACCAATTGAAAACGTCTGGTCAATGGTGGCCCAGCAACTGGCTCGTCACAATACGCCAGTCACTACTCGTGATGAACTGTGATATCATGTTGAAGCTGCATGGGCAGCTGTACCTGTACACGCCATCCAAGCTCTGTTTGACTCAATGCCCAGGCGTATCAAGGCCGTTATTACGGCCAGAGGTGGTTGTTCTGGGTACTGATTTCTCAGGATCTATGCACCCAAATTGCGTGAAAATGTAATGACATGTCAGTTCTAGTATAATATATTTGTCCAATGACTACCCGTTTATCATCTGTGTTTATTCTTGGTGTAGCAATTTTAACGGCCAGTAGTGTAATACCTTCGCATAGAAGTACAGGATGCCCAACGTCTCTCGATACTTATCAGGCTGGACCCATGATTTAAGCTGATGGCCAAGTATCCTCTGGAGATCTGCGATAATTCATGGTGGTGGTGTTCGATTGGAAATCTTTCAACGTAGGGTGTCCACGCTTGTCCAATTGTATACACGACTAGCGTGCGAGCTGCTCACTCTAGACGCGTGATGTTTTCGTGTTACTGCTACCCTTGCACCAAGCAAGTCGTCGAGCATTATCGTCCATCAAATGAAACCCATATCCATACGCAACATGAAAAATACACGAATACATTTGCTGCACGACCTCCATATTAACTGCAGTCGTCGCAGCCCCCATAAAGCACAATCGGTGCTGTACATTTGTGTTCCTAATTTGGGGCATCTCCAGACGAAAACAAAGGTGCCGTCTTCCCAGTCTCTTTCCCTAATATCTTTCAAACCAACTGCCGCCCGGTCTGGCCGCGCGGTTCTAGGCGCTACAGTCTGGAAACGCTCGAACACTACGGTCCCAGGTTCGGATCCTGCCTCAGGCATGGATGTGTGTGCTGTCCTTAGGTTTAAGTAGTTCTAAGTTCTAGGGGACTTATGATCTCAGATGTTGAGTCCCATAGTGCTCAGAGTCATTTGAACCATTTTGAACCTAATATTTTCCTGATTCTTCAATCTCTCTCTCCCTCTCTCTCTCTCTCTCTGTCTGGTTTGATGACTGTACTGCAGTATCTCATTGTGTATTTTGTGATGCATTTTTGTTGTTGTTGATGTCTTTTCTACATCTACATCTACATTGATACTCCGCAAGCCACCCAAAGGTGTGTGGCGGAGGGCACTTTACGTGCCACTGTCATTACCTCCCTTTCCTGTTCCAGTCGCGTATGGTTCGCGGGAAGAATGACTGTCTGAAAGCCTCCGTGCGCGCTCTAATCTCTCTAATTTTACATTCGTGATCTCCTCGGGAGGTATAAGTAAGGGGAAGCAATATATTCGATACCTCATCCAGAAACGCACCCTCTCGAAACCTGGTGAGCAAGCTACACCGCGATGCAGAGCGCCTCTCTTGCAGAGTTTATTAAACATTTCCGTAACGCTATCACGGTTACCAAATCACCCTGTGACGAAACGCGCCGCTCTTCTTTGGATCTTCTCTATCTCCTCCGTCAGACCGATCTGGTACGGATCCCACACTGATGAGCAATACTCAAGTATAGGTCGAACGAGTGTTTTGTAAGCCACCTCCTTTGTTGATGGACTACATTTTCTAAGCACTCTCCCAATGAATCTCAACCTGGTACCCGCCTTACCAACAATTAATTTTATATGATCATTCCACTTCAAATCGTTCCGCACGCATACTCCCAGATATTTTACAGAAGTAACTGCTACCAGTGTTTGTTCCGCTATCATATAATCATACAATAAAGGATCCTTCTTTCTATGTATTCGCAATACATTACATTTGTCTATGTTAAGGGTCAGTTGCCACTCCCTGCACCAAGTGCCTATCCGCTGCAGATCTTCCTGCATTTCGCTGCAATTTTCTAATGCTGCAACTTCTCTGTATACTACAGCATCATCCGCGAAAAGCCGCATGGAACTTCCGACACTATCTACTAGGTCATTTATATATATTGTGAAAAGAAATGGTCCCATAACACTCCCCTGCGGCACGCCAGAGGTTACTTTAACGTCTGTAGACGTCTCTCCATTGATAACAACATGCTGTGTTCTGTTTGCTAAAAACTCTTCAATCCAGCCACACAGCTGGTCTGATATTCCGTAGGCTCTTACTTTGTTTATCAGGCGACAGTGCGGAACTGTATCGAACGCCTTCCGGAAGTCAAGAAAAATAGCATCTACCTGGGAGCCTGTATCTAATATTTTCTGGGTCTCATGAACAAATAAGGCGAGTTGGGTCTCACACGATCGCTGTTTCCGGAATCCATGTTGATTCCTACATAGTAGATTCTGGGTTTCCAGAAATGACATGATACGCGAGCAAAAAACATGTTCTAAAATTCTACAAGAGATCGACGTAAGAGATATAGGTCTATAGTTTTGCGCATCTGCTCGACGACCCTTCTTGAAGACTGGGACTATCTGTGCTCTTTTCCAATCATTTGGAACCCTCCGTTCCTCTAGAGACTTGCGGTACACGGCTGTTAGAAGGGGGGCAAGTTCTTTCGCGTACTCTGTGTAGAATCGAATTGGTATCCCGTCAGGTCCAGTGGACTTTCCTCTATTGAGTGATTCCAGTTGCTTTTCTATTCCTTTGACACTTATTTCGATGTCAGCCATTTTTTCGTTTGTACGAGGATTTAGAGAAGGAACTGCAGTGCGGTCTTCCTCTGTGAAACAGCTTTGGAAAAAGGTGTTTAGTATTTCAGCTTTACGCGTGTCATCCTCTGTTTCAATGCCACCATCATTCCGTAGTGTCTGGATATGCTGTTTCGAGCCACTTACTGATTTAACGTAAGACCAGAACTTCCTAGGATATTCTGTCAAGGCGGTACATAGAATTTTACTTTCGAATTCAATGAACGCTTCACGCATAGCCCTCCTTACGCTAACTTTGACATCGTTTAGCTTCTGTTTGTCTGAGAGGTTTTGGCTGCGTTTAAACTTGGAGTGGAGCTCTCTTTGCTTTCGCAGTAGTTTCCTAACTTTGTTGTTGTACCACGGTGGGTTTTTCCCGTCCCTCACAGTTTTACTCGGCACGTACCTGTCTAAAACGTATTTTACGATTGCCTTGAACTTTTTCCATAAACACTCAACATTGTCAGTGTCGGAACAGAAATTTTCGTTTTGATCTGTTAGGTAGTCTGAAATCTGCCTTCTATTACTCTTGCTAAACAGATAAACCTTCCTCCCTTTTTTTATATTCCTATTAACTTCCATATTCAGGGATTCTGCAACGGCCTTATGATCACTGATTCCCTGTTCTGTACATACAGAGACGAAAAGTTCGGGTCTGTTTGTTATCAGTAGGTCCAAGATGTTATCTCCACGAGTCGGTTCTCTGTTTAATTGCTCGAGGTAATTTTCGGATAGTGCACTCAGTATAATGTCACTCGATGCTCTGTCCCTACTACCCGTACTAAACATCTGAGTGTCCCAGTCTATATCTGGTAAATTGAAATCTCCACCTAAGACTATAACATGCTGAGAAAATTTATGTGAAATGTATTCCAAATTTTCTCTCAGTTGTTCTGCCACTAATGCTGCTGAGTCGGGAGGTCGGTAAAAGGAGCCAATTATTAACCTAGTTCGGTTGTTTAGTGTAACCTCCACCCATAATAATTCACAGGAACTATCCACTTCTACTTCACTACAGGATAAACTACTACTAACAGCGACGAACACTCCATCACCGGTTGCATGCAATCTATCCTTTCTAAACACCGTCTGTACCTTTGTAAAAATTTCGGCAGAATTTATCTCTGGTTTAAGCCAGCTTTCTGTACCTATAACGATTTCAGCTTCGGTGCTTTCTATCAGCGCTTGAAGTTCCGGTACTTTACCAACGCAGCTTCGACAGTTGACAATTACAATACCGATTGCTGCTTGGTCCCCGCATGTCCTGACTTTGCCCCGCACCCGTTGAGGCTGTTGCCCTTTCTGTACTTGCCCTAGGCCATCTAACCTAAAAAACCGCCCAGCCCACGCCACACAACCCCTGCTACCCGTGTAGCCGCTTGTTGCGTGTAGTGGACTCCTGACCTATCCAGCGGAACCCGAAACCCCACCACGCTATGGCGCAAGTCGAGGAATCTGCAGCCCACACGGTCGCAGAACCGTCTCAGCCTCTGATTCAGACCCTCCACTCGGCTCTGTACCAAAGGTCCGCAGTCAGTCCTGTCGACGATGCTGCAGATGGTGAGCTCTGCTTTCATCCCGCTAGCGAGACTGGCAGTCTTCACCAAATCAGATAGCCGCCGGAAGCCAGAGAGGATTTCCTCCGATCCATAGCGACACACATCATTGGTGCCGACATGAGCTACCACCTGCAGATGGGTGCACCCTGTACCCTTCATGGCATCCGGGAGGACCCTTTCCACATCTGGAATGACTCCCCACGGTATGCACACGGAGTGCACATTGGTTTTCTTCCCCTCTCTTGCTGCCATTTCCCTAAGGGGCCCCATTACGCGCCTGACGTTGGAGCTCCCAACTACCAGTAAGCCCACCCTCTGCAACTGCCCGGATCTTGCAGACTGAGGGGCAACCTTTTGTAGGTCTGAAAGTAGTTTTCATTTTATAACAACGAATTTCGTAACCAACCTTTTCCGTACCAGTTTCCGGAATGTTTCTGATTAAAAATTAGGACTAATAAATTCTCTCGATTTTCCCGTATTAAGTTTTTTTGAATTTTGGGTACCAGGTTGTTGCTAGACACGCATTTTTAAAGATGTTTTGAGTCTACTCTTCGTGGTTTTTTAAGAATTATATTTCTTTTTATGTTGTTTAAATGTCCTGACAGATCGCCAGATTGTCAGCAAAAGCTTAAGCAGCCTATCGTTCTTTGTTTTATTTGTTGCAACGTTGCTTTGAATACCCTCATTTCACTACATCTCTCACTGTGCTATATACAAACGTAAAACGTGAAAATTTGCAAAATACAAATTACGCGAGTCACAATGTAACAAACGACTGCGGTTTGCAAGGGGCGCCCGCCATCTGACACAGCAAAACCCTCTGTGGGAAACGGCGCTACGCAGAACGAGGAGGGCCGACGAGTGCCTATCTTCACCAGCCAGAAGGAGACGAGGCAGCTTACATTACTTGCCATTTGTAGGCCTATTGCTGCCCAGCCCGTAACCAGAAATTGGCCAGCAAGGGGAGGTGAGACGGCTGCAGCTGATGATTATCAGGATGTAAGCCAATACCGTGTTGTTTGACCTCAGGGTGAGAACTTCAAGCCTGGCGGCATCTACATCTACATGGATACTTTGCAAATCACATGTAAGTGCCTGGCAGAGGGTTCATCGAACCACCTTCACAATTCTCTATTATTCCAATCTCGTATAGCGCGCGGAAAGAATGAACACCTATATCTTTCCGTACGAGCTCTGATTTCCCTTATTTTATCGTGATGATCGTTCCTCCCTATGAAGGTCGGTGTCAACAAAATATTTTCGCATTCGGAGGAGAAAGTTAGTGATTGGAATTTCGTGAGAAGATTCCGTCGCAACGAGAAACGCCTTTCTTTTAATGATGTCCAGCCTAAATCCTGTGTCATTTCTGTGACACTCTCTGCCATATTTCACAATAATACAAAACGTGCTGCCTTTCTTTGAACTTTTCCGATGTATTCCGTCAGTCCTATCTGGTAAGGATCCCACACCGCGCAGCAGTATTCTAAAAGAGGACGGACAAGCGTTGTGTAGGCAGTCTCCTTAGTAGGTCTGTTACAGTTTCTAAATGTCCTGTCAATAAAACACAGTCTTTGGTTAGCCTTCCCCACACATTTTTTATGTGTTCCTTCCAATTTAAGTTGTTCATAATTGTAATACCTAGGCATTTAGTTGAATTTACGGCTTTTTGATTAGACTGATTTATCGTGTAACCGAAGTTTAACGCGTTGCTTTTAGCACTCATGTGGACGACCTCACACTTTTCGTTTTTTAGGGTCAACTGCCACTTTTGGGCCGGCCGTTGTGGCCGAGCGGTTCTAGGCACTTGAGTCCGGAACCGCGAGACTGCTACGGTCGCGGGTTCGAATCCTGCCTCGGGCATGGATGTGTGTAATGTCCGTAAGTTAGTTAGGTTTAAGTATTTCTAAGTTCTAGGGGACTGATGACCTCAGATGTTAAGTCCCATAGCGCTCAGAGCCATTTGAACCATTTTTGAGACACTTTTGGCACCATTCAGATATCTTTTCTAAATCGTTTTGCAGTTGGTTTTGATCTTCTGATGACTTTATTAATCGATAAACGACAGCGTCATCTGCAAATAACCGAAAACGGCTGCTCAGATTGTCTCCCAAATCGTTTATATAGATAAGAAACAGCAAAGGGCCTATAACACTACCTTGGGGAATGCCAGAAATCACTTCTGTTTTACTCGATGACTTTCCGTCAATTACTAGGAACTGTGACCTCTCTGACAGGAAATCATAAATCCAGTCACATAGCTGAGACGATATGCCATAAGCACGCAATTTTACTACGAGCCGCATGTGTGGTACAGTGTCAAAAGTCATCCGGAAATCCAGAAATACGGAATCGATCTGAAATCCCTTGTCAATAACACTGAACACTTCATGTGAATAAAGAGCTAGTTGTGTTTCACAGGAACGATGTTTTCTACACCCATGTTGACTTTGTGTCAATAGACCGTTTTCTTCGAGGTAATTCATAATATTCGAACACAATACATGTTCCAAAATCCTGCTGCATATCGATGTTAACGATATGGGCTTGTAATTTAGTGGATTACTCCTACAACCTTTCTTGAATATTGGTGTGGCCTGTGCAACTTTCCAGTCTTTGGTACACTTGTCCCACTCCAAAGGGAGTGGCTAAAGTGGCGACTATGGTTCCTACTGACTCCTACTATTTTCATCACCATCATCATCATCATCATCATCATGTCTCATAACGTGGAAATCGTTTTTCGAATTACACCTCGGGCATAGATGTGGGCTTCAAATCCATCGTTACTGTGTATTTTCTCTATATACATTAGAACGTAACTTTAAGAATATATTCGGTTGGAACTTAAGTTGTTCAAATTTGAATGAATGAATGGCTTCCGGGTGCAAAATTTGAAGGGATAAAAACATCCAACTCAAGTATAGACGAGTATGAGGAGTACGAATAAACTGTTAAATCCCAATAATCATATCTGGCAAAAAACGCGTCAATGCGTACGAGTAAAAAAGATCTCTAGACTTAAGTCCCCTACCAAAAGCCACACAACATTGAAATTACGGCAATGGTCTCTAAAATACAATGCAGCGAAATTTGAGAAGAACAGTACCTAAATATTCCTCTCATTTCGCCAACAGAAACTCATTAACAAGCTCCGAGACCTCTTTAACGTCCACAGGAAAATAGCCTCGCCATTACAAGCGACAAGAGTAGGTACACATGACTACTACTACTACGAAAGCAACATGCTAAAATACATGCTGAGTTTGTAGATTGTTTCACTGTCGCTTCGTGTGTTATGACTCAAAAACGCAACGGGAGATTACTGCACTCTTAACATGTTCATGAACTCCTTTATTCCCGACACGTAACTCATAACTTAGAACTGCTTTGTATCATCGTAACACGTATACATAACGAGATACGGTACGTAGACTCAAATGTGTGTGTGTGTATTTCCATTGCTAAGTACAATATTAAAACACTATAACCAGTTGCTGCTAATTCACCTAACCACAAAGTTTTGACGGCAGCATCAAAAACGAGTAACAAGAAATAAAGATAAAAGGAAAGCGAATGACACAGCCACATTATCCTACCACACGTAACAACTTATAAAGAAATACACCGCCAAGACTTCTCACATACTTCATTCTAAAATAACACTGGCCAGATTTCATTCCACAAAGTTTCAGCTGATGGAAGACCCATTACACAGTAATGTTTACATTATGAGGGAGGTTTAATGCCTTTTCAGCACATGGAAGAAAATGTAAAGTTACTTCTGTAATTCATAGATACGAATTTGATTTAAAGAGCTAACAACAGTAACACCTACAATGCCGACAGTAACATCGGAGCTACATCCGTCTAAACTCTAAGCTAACAAAGCCACACCTGCCCGATGAAATTCCTAAGGAGCAGCTCACGCAAACGCCGCGTATTTTCACCTCAAAAAATACTGTAGCTGTTAAAAAATCTTCGGTCTGGAAAGTAAAGGTAAATGTCAATGCTTGGTCAACACAAAATGTCTTTTCGATAAAATTCGTCTTTTACATAGTACTGCACTGTCGGTATGTGTACGCTGCACAAAAAATATTTCGATATATTGAGAACAGTAACCAAGTACACTTCATTTCACAACCTTCATTTTGGCAAGTACTTATATGTCTTCTTCTGTCAGCAGTCAGCACACAAATATCACGGAGAAAACACTCCCCTTTGTTATGCGTGGCTAGCAACTCTCAACGATATGTCCAAACTTCGCACACTGTCTTGTCAATTATTTCCAACAAAATGAAAAGCGCCTGTCATGAAACTGCAACATTTTGGGATGTGAAGATATCAGTAGTTTATTTGTAACGCTTACCGAGAATGCCGTTGTTATTTTAAAATTTCTGAAATTTCTTCCGTTGAGATAGCGAAGGACTACAATTTTATTTCAAAAGCAGGCGCTTCGATTCCAATTTCGAACCGTCAAATGATTTGCAATGAAATAAAAAACTCATTTTCACACAATTCTGCAGCTATTTCTAACATAAGTCAAGAAAGAGAGAGAACGCCTCCGGCAGCAAATCTTATTTAATCATTCAACAGGAGTAGTCTGGGTGCAAACAACGCCGAGCGGGGAATCACTTTTTGCACAAACTATAGTAGAACATAGAGGGAAGAATGCTTACTATTCAGATAAATTCACCGTCCATTACTTATTCAATAGTGATTTTCGAGTAGAAATTTAAACGATGAGTATACTCATTGTTCATAATACTCACATGTGTGAAAGAAATAACTTTTCATTTTTAGATAATCCATCAACGCTAACTTATTTGATAGTACAATGCATGGTACACACAAAAAGTGAGTCTGTCATCCACAGCAGCGCCTAAGCTTAAAATGTTCTCATGAAAAGCAGCAGGTACCAGAGTTATATTCAGCCCACGTCTACCTATGCAAGATCCTACAGTTTCACGGCAGACTGTGCAGAGCATCAGATTAATGCCGGCTCTCTCGAAATTTGTGATTTTTCCCTTGTATAGTGGTCAGGGAGAATATATGATTTCAGGCCACGATAAATCCATCCATAAACTGTGTACAATCATCAGTAGACTGCCATTCACTTATTTTCATCTCTACATGTAGCAACACTGTGAGACCTTGGAAATTACTTCCTCCTTAAGGGAATAATTCTGGTAGTATAATAGAGCAATAACAGGAGTTCAGGATGTTGTGGAAAGGTTAAAAGCTCTAAAATGGAAATGGGGAGGGCATATCGCACGAAAAAATGAAGTGAGATGAAAAGCCGGCCGTTGTGACCGAGCGGTTCTAGGCGCTACAGTCTGGAACCGCGTGACCGCTACGGTCGCAGGTTCGAATCCTGCCTCGGGCATGGATGTGTGTGATGTCCTTAGGTTAGTTAGGTTTAAGTAGTTCTAAGTTCTAGGGGACTGATGACCTCAGAAGTTAAGTCCCATAGTGCTCAGAACCATTTGAACCTTCTTTTTTTTTTTTTTGAGATGAAAAGACAGTACTCGTGTGGAGTTCCACAGAAAGACCGAAGACCACAACGCAGACCACCAGACCGTTGTTGAGATAAGACGTAAAGAAAGTTGCAAGCTTGAAAATGGTGGAAGACAGCAGGAGGAAGTGAGGATGGGAACAGCGACTGCAACTGTGTTTGTTAGCTTAAGATTTAAGACGCTACTCTTTGTAAAGGTTGAACTGACTGAACAATAAGTAAAGAAATAGTACAGCTCCATGTCTCGTCACAAGTCTTGTCTACGGCAAGCTCTCTTCTGTTGTGAAATTCCCCTCGACTAATTTTTACGACTGGTCATTACTTGTTTTGGCAGCTTGGGCGACTGTAATCAAACCCACAAAACTCCTCCCTTAAGAATCCTCTTCTCCAGCCCTATCGATAGCTTGTTTCAGTCTGTAGAATGCACTGCTTTGTCACGCACGAAGTCTTGTACAAGCAGTAGTAATTTGCTGCCGCCCAGCTAGTGATGGCGGTAATGAAGTCACTGATTACATTAGTGGCGGCGCGTTCCCGTAGTTACGACCCCTCGTGTACTGCGCACATGGTGTCGTTTCACCGGTGACAGCCCATAGCCGCATTTGACTCACGTACTCTCGTCTTTCCTTTCCGTACAGCGTTGCTGCCTGATCGCTTGGCCAGTTCCCTTTTACGTTGTTTTCGTCTGTTCCCTGCTCACTGTTCAGTGTTCATTCGTTGTACAGCGGACGCGCCTCAGCTGGAATGTTGCATATCCTGAAGCTAAGAGATTAGGACACTTCGCTAAGTGTGGCATGAAGTGGGATGGGAGACGGAGGGAGGGAGGGAGCGAGGATGAGAGAAAGGCAGAAAGAGAAAGAGAGAGAGAGAGAGAGAGAGAGACCACAATGAGGCAGTTATGGAGTCAGACCATCTGGCCTTTCCATGGCGTGTCAGATGCTGCAGTGAGCATAAACGAATCTTTCCTCCAGTACTTTACCTTGTACAACAACTTTATGTAAAACAGCTTCTTCACGTGTAACGGTAAGTAAGATGTTTGGTTATGATATGTCATCAGTCTGGGTGGTCTAATTTGCGAGTCAAGTAGGCTAGTGTCGTTTGAGATACCTTCGAAAAGTTTTGGCAAAAGGGTTCGTATCTCAACCACTTTTGAATCAAGAGCTGTCTGCACCACTATGGAACCATTAGCTGTAATATGGTTCCTGACAGTGGACCATTTCACTGTGTTATTCTGTCAGGCACAAGGTGCTTTATGGGCGTATTTCATCTAAAAGTCAATCATCTGAACATCGTGACAAACTATGTATCATATGTACTGAATGATACTGCTGTGGAAATTCTCTCCACAGGGGAAAACCTACCAGTATTGTAAGTAGGCTGTTTAGGTTTTCTTATTGGTGACGCCACTTAGCGCTCTGTATGAAATTCACTGACTGTGCTGTGTGCAGTCTGTGGCTGGTTTGCATTGTTGTCTGGCATTGTGGTGATGGGCAGTTGGCTGTTAACAGCGCGTAGCGTTGCGCAGTTGGAGGTGAGCCGCCAGCAGTGGTGGATGTTGGGAGAGAAATGGCGGAGTTTTGAGAGCGGATGATTTGGACGTGTGTCCATCAGAAACAGTAAATTTGTAAGACTGGATGACATGAACTGCTATATATATTATGACTTTTAAGGTAAATACATTGTTTGTTCTCTATCAAAATCTTTCATTTGCTAACTATGCCTATCAGTAGTTAGTGCCTTCAGTAGTTTGAATCTTTTATTTAGCTGGCAGTAGTGGCGCTCGCTGTATTGCAGTAGTTCGAGTAACGAAGATTTGTGTGAGGTAAGTGATTTGTGAAACGTATAGGTTAATGTTAGTCAGGGCCATTCTTTTGTAGGGATTTTTCAAAGTCAGATTGCGTTGCGCTAAAAATATTGTGTGTCAATTTAGTGATGATCAGAATAAGTAAAGCGAGTAATGTCTGAGTACGTTCAGTTTTTCTCAGCTGTTTGAAAAGCAAATAACATGAGATGTTTATCAGCCCAGTAATTCATTAATTTTTCTAAGGGGACGTTTCAGTATATTTGTGAAATCATTTTTACTGCTTCACTAACTTTTTACTAATATTTTTCAGCAAGACGTGTTTCCGCAGCATGTGCCATCTTGAGGTGCATTACAGTTACATGTCATTAATCTGAAGGGTGATGGGGATCATGTACAGATTAATATACGTGCAACCGTAATGCACCAGATGATGGATGCATGCTGCCGAAATGCTCGAGAAGACGACGGTTTAAATCCATTTCCGGGCATCCAGATTTAGCTTTTTCGTGATTTTGCTTCAGGCAACTTCCGGAATGGTTCCTCTGAAAGGCCACGGCTGATTTCCTTCCTCATCCTTGCAACATTCCGAGAGTGTTCTCCCTCTCTGTAACAACATCATATCGACGGGACGCTAAATCCTACTCTTCCTTCCTTCCGAAACGAGTGGAGCTAAAATTAGTAGAAAGTGACTGAAGCACAAAACATTAGTTCGCAAATTCAAAATGCAGTCTCTGACCTCAACCAAGTCCATAAAGGATGGATAAATTTTAATGTTCCACATACATCTTCCTCATTATTCCCGAATGGTGCATCCACAGTTTTAATCAAACGGTGAATACGTTCAACTTTTAAATAGTCTATTAAAACAAGAGTTCTAGAATAAATTTTAATCGCTACCCTCGCAAAGAGAACCATTTTAGGGGGCATGATGAAGACCGCTCATACATCTATTTATGGTTCAAATGGCTCTGAGCACTATGGGACTTAACTTTTTTGGTCATCAGTCCCCTAAAACTTAGAACTACTTAAACCTAACTAACCTAAGGACATCACACACATCCATGCCCGAGGCAGGATTCGAACCTGCGACCGTAGCGGGCGCCCGGTTCCAGACTGTAGCGCCTAGAACCGCTCGGCCACCCAGCTGGCATCTATTTATGAACCATATTCACTGTCCAATGGGGCAGGACAGGCTAAGTCACAATAAGGGCCAGGATAGTGACTTTGGCGGCGTGGAGCCTCTTCTGATGGGAGATACAAGTTGGATATGAACAGAATAGTTTCCCTTTGCAAGATTCCTGGGAAGGACGAGAGCACCTTGTGTAGGATTTAACATTCCGTCTTATCTGTATATAGGAATTGTGACACCTATAACTTTTTACTGCCGCATGATCGTTTCGGAACATCTGTTACTGTCTGTGCTTTAAAAGGTCACTTCCACTAGGAGAAGGTTTTGGACATGCACACAGTGTGGAACAGGTATGAATGTGAATGTGCGGTTCTAGGCGCTTCAGTCCGGAATCGCGCTGCTGCTACGGTCGCAGGTTCGAATCCTGCCTCGGGCATGGATGTGTGTGTTGTCCTTAAATTAGCTAGGTTTAAGTAGTTCTAAGTCTTGGGGACTGATGACCTCAGATGTTAAGTCCCATAGTGCTTAGCGCCATTTTTTTGTGAATATTTCTACTGGTGACCGAGGACGTTCTATTGAACAACATTACATCTGTATTTACGTCATTTGCGGACAAATAATTATAGCTGTTACAAGTTTTATGTTTTTAGGGTGCTTAGCACCTCTAAATATGTGTGGCAATAACAGGCGATTATTGCTTATTGTCTCCTGGGAAGCAGGTCACGTGTTGAAGTGTGGACGCATGGACAAAACGGTTAGTGTACATTGACAGGCGTAGTCCGCTTAATGGTGCAGTCACGACCATCCAGAAAACATCAGGTCGTAAAGTGTGTGACATGTTTCTGGGAAGGCTGTTTGACGTATAGAAAACACAACCAACAAACTTATGTGTGTACATATTAAAGTACCACATACAAAAAATTCTGCACTTATGACCGTTACACCCTGTAAGTGGGAAAATACTATGTAGAAAGGAATGTGAACTTAACAACAGTCCCAAGGTGGCTATACAAGCCTTCCGCCCAAACACACACCAGGAAGGGAGAACGAAGCTGACGCTGGACAAAGGAAGTCGCCCTTGCTGCCACTGGTGCTCTACTACTGTACTACTGGTGGTGCGAGAGCACAACTGCTGCAAAAAAATGGTTCAAATGGCTCTGAACACGATGGGACTTCACTGCTGAGATCATCAGTCCCTAGAACTTAGAACTACTTAAACCTAACTAACCTAAGGACATCACACACATCCATGCCCGAGGCAGGATTCGAACCTGCGACCGTAGCGTTCTCGCGGTTTCAGACTGTAGCGCCTAGAACCGCTCGGCCACCCGGGCCGGCACAACTGCTGCAGCCGGCCACAGTTGCTGCCTGATGAGAAACTGCATCAGTGCTCGTATTCCTTACAGAGCACGATTTCTATAATAGCTAGATATCCCAGTGCCTATGACAAAGGGCACTGAACTGCGTGTGTAGTACGCAGCTCGTGGTCGTGCGGTAGCGTTCGCGCTTCCCACGCCCGGGTTCCCGGCTTCGATTCCCGGCGGGGTCAGGGATTTTTTCTGCCTCGTGATGACTGGGTGTTGTGTGATGTCCTTAGGTTAGTTAGATTTAAGCAGTTCTAAGTTCTAGGGGACTGATCACCATAGCTGTTAAGTCCCATAGTGCTCAGAGCCATTTTGAACTGCGTGTGTAAATGCGAGCTCTCATTCCTTAACATTACTTTTTTTTCCATGGGATATTTCATCTAAATCCGCGTCGCGGCAACTCAAATGGCAGAATACGCTGACGAAGACTCAAGAAATGTCTGCTTTAAAACCACCATCAGGAGAGTGCCCTCATCAATAACCTTCATACCGGTAACTGGCATACCACAACTCACTTTGATCGACTCCGATGGGGTACCACATCTAAAAGGCCAAATGATAAAGAGACTGTAGGAACTTTACTTTTAGGAAGTAATAGATGTTTACATAGTAAATCAACTTTTACGACGTTTCCCTTCTATTTGCACTACTTCCTTTGGCTATGTTTGAAGACCAGAAGACAGCGAATTATCATCTTCTGACAGTAGCTGGGAAATCAATAAGAGCGAGCTGGAGCAGTGTTGACGTGCAGCACAGGCAATATCGCATCTCTTCCAGCTTCTCAATGACACAACAATGCTAACCAGAGATCGACCGAGTACGTCACAAATTTATTTCAGTTTGTTAGACAAAATATTATTGCTATTCTAGAATATGCCCCCCCCCCCCCAATGAACCATGGACCTTGCCGTTGGTGGGGAGGCTTGCGTGCCTCAGCGATACAGATAGCCGTACCGTACGTACAACCACAACGGAGGGGTATCTGTTGAGAGGCCAGACAAACGTGTGGTTCCTGAAGAGGGGCAGCAGCCTTTTCAGTAGTTGCAAGGGCAACAGTCTGGATGATTGACTGATCTGGCCTTGTAACAATAACCAAAATGGCCTTGCTGTGCTGGTACTGCGAACGGCTGAAAGCAAGGGGAAACTACGGCCGTAATTTTTCCCGAGGGCATGCAGCTTTACTGTATGATTAGATGATGATGGCGTCCTCTTGGGTACAATATTCCGGAGGTAAAATAGTCCCCCATTCGGATATTCGGATCTCCGGGCGGGGACTACTCAAGAGGATGTCGTTATCAGGAGAAAGAAAACTGGCGTTCTACGGATCGGAGCGTGGAATGTCAGATCCCTCAATCGGGCAGGTAGGTTAGAAAATTTAAAAAGGGAAATGGATAGGTTGAAGTTAGATATAGTGGGAATTAGTGAAGTTCGGTGGCAGGAGGAACAAGACTTCTGGTCAGGTGACTACAGGGTTATAAACACAAAATCAAATAGGGGTCATGCAGGAGTAGGTTTAATAATGAATAGGAAAATAGGAATGCGGGTAAGCTACTACAAACAGCATAGTGAACGCATTATTGTGGCCAAGATAGGTACGAAGCCCACACCTACTACAGTAGTACAAGTTTATATGCCAACTAGCTCTGCAGATGACGAAGAAATTGAAGAAATGTATGATGAAATAAAAGAAATTATTCAGATAGTAAAGGGAGACGAAAATTCAATAGTCATGGGTGTCTGGAATTCGAGTGTAGGAAAAGGGAGAGAAGGAAACGTAGTAGGTGAATATGGATTGGGGCTAAGAAATGAAAGAGGAAGCCGCCTGGTAGAATTTTGCACAGAGCACAACTTAATCATAGCTAACACTTGGTTTAAGAATCATGATAGAAGGTTGTATGCATGGAAGAACCCTGGAGATTCTAAAAGGTATCAGATAGATTATATAATGGTAAGACAGAGATTTAGGAACCAGGTTTTAAATTGTAAGACATTTCCAGGGGCAGATGTGGACTCTGACCACAATCTATTGGTTATGACCTGTAGATTAAAACTGAAGAAACTGCAAAAAGGTGGGAATTTAAGGAGATGGGACCTGGATAAACTGAAAGAACCAGAGGTTGTACAGAGTTTCAGGGAGAGCATAAGGGAACAATTGACAGGAATGGGGGAAAGAAATACAGTAGAGGAAGAATGGGTAGCTTTGAGGGATGAAGTAGTGAAGGCAGCAGAGGATCAAGTAGGTAAAAAGACGAGGGCTAGTAGAAATCCTTGGGTAACAGAAGAAATATTGAATTTAATTGATGATCGGAGAAAATATAAAAATGCAGTAAATGAAGCAGGCAAAAAGGAATACAAACGTCTCAAAAATGAGATCGACAGGAAGTGCAAAATGGCTAAGCAGGGATGGCTAGAGGACAAATGTAGGGATGTAGAGGCTTATCTCACTAGGGGTAAGATAGATACAGCCTACAGGAAAATTAAAGAGACCTTTGGAGATAAGAGTACCACTTGTATGAACATCAAGAGCTCAGATGGAAACCCAGTTCTAAGCAAAGAAGGGAAAGCAGAAAGGTGGAAGGAGTATATAGAGGGTCTATACAAGGGCGATGCACTTGAGGACAATATTATGGAAATGGAAGAGGATGTAGATGAAGATGAAATGGGAGATACGATACTGCGTGAAGAGTTTGACAGAGCACTGAAAGACCTGAGTCGAAACAAGGCCCCCGGAGTAGACAACATTCCATTGGAACTACTGACGGCCTTGGGAGAGCCAGTCCTGACAAAACTCTACCATCTGGTGAACAAGATGTATGAAACAGGCGAAATACCATCAGACTTCAAGAAGAATATAATAATTCCAATCCTAAAGAAAGCAGGTGTTGACAGATGTGAAAATTACCGAACAATCAGTTGAATAAGCCACAGCTGCAAAACACTAACACGAATTCTTTACAGACGAATGGAAAAACTAGTAGAAGCCGACCTAGGGGAAGATCAGTTTGGATTCCGTAGAAATACTGGAACACGTGAGGCAATACTGACCTTACGACTTATCTTGGAAGAAAGATTAAGGAAAGGCAAACCTACGTTTGTAGTATTTGTAGACTTAGAGAAAGCTTTTGACAATGTTGACTGGAATACTCTCTTTCAAATTCTAAAGGTGGCAGGGGTAAAATACAGGGAGCGAAAGGCTATTTACAATTTGTACAGAAACCAGATGGCAGTTATAAGAGTCGAGGGACATGAAAGGGAAACAGTGGTTGGGAAGGGAGTAAGACAGGGTTGTAGCCTCTCCCCGATGTTATTCAATCTGTATATTGAGCAAGCAGTAAAGGAAACAAAAGAAAAATTCGGAGTAGGTATTAAAATCCATGGAGAAGAAATAAAAACGTTGAGGTTCGCCGATGACATTGTAATTCTGTCAGAGACAGCAAAGGACTTGGAAGAGCAGATGAACGGAATGGATGGTGTCTTGAAGGGAGGATATAAGATGAACATCAACAAAAGCAAACCGAGGATAATGGAATGTAGTCGAATTAAGTCAGGTGATGCTGAGGGAATTAAGTTAGGAAATGAGACACTTAAAGTAGTAAAGGAGTTTTGCTATTTGGGGAGCAAAATAACTGATGATGGTCGAAGCAGAGAGGATATAAAATGTAGACTGGCAATGGCAAGGAAAGCGTTTCTGAAGAAGAGAAATTTGTTAACATCGAGTATAGATTTAAGTGTCAGGAAGTCATTTCTGAAAGTATTTGTATGGAGTGTAGCCATGTATGGAAGTGAAACATGGACGGTAAATAGTTTGGACAAGAAGGGAATAGAAGCTTTCGAAATGTGGTGCTACAGAAGAATGCTGAAGATTAGATGGGTAGATCACATAACTAATGAGGAAGTATTGAATAGGATTTGGGAGAAAAGAAGTTTGTGGCACAACTTGACCAGAAGAAGGGATCGGTTGGTAGGACATGTTCTGAGGCACCAAGGGATCACCAATTTAGTATTGGAGGGCAGCGTGGAGGGTAAAAATCGTAGGGGGAGACCAAGAGATGAATACACTAAGCAGATTCAGAAGGATGTAGGTTGCAGTAGGTACTGGGAGATGAAGAAGCTTGCACAGGATAGAGTAGCATGGAGAGCTGCATCAAACCATTCTCAGGACTGAAGACCACAACAACAACATTTTAGAATATGATACCCATGTGGAAGGGAAACACTGAAGCAGTCAATGTCTCCACACGTAATAGCACGTGTGTTTCATTACTGATCTTTCAAATTGATTTTGCAGATCATTGTATATTTCAGTGATACACGCCAGTTTAAATCTATGATATGTAGGCAATAAAACTGTTGTGACAAATCAAATAATGACAACTGTGAATTACCAATCATATTAAGCTATGCTGTTCTGAAAATGTAAATAAATATATTTATAAATAACTGAGACTGCAGAACGCGACTGGAACTTAAAATAATCATATATCGTGCCTTCAGAATTTTGACGCAAGAGGCAAATCAAATGCATTAAGATTATTAAATATATGTAGCCATATCGAGATAGGTCACACTATCTAATAACTCATAAAAAACTGGCTGTAACTGTTCGTGGTTTATTCTAGGGTCATTCTGTTGAAAATAATTACGTAATTTTCAGATTTCCTAAACACACACAGTAGCGTATGTGAAACTGAAAGTTATAAAAATACACATAAATGTGGCCTAAAAGATATCCTTCATGAAGGATAACATTTAATTCCTTGTAGAAATGGCTCTCTTCGCCAATGACAAACCCTGGTATCATCCGTAAGAGACATACGACAAACAAGTGAAACTAATTATGAAATGACACAACCGAAAATGGTCACAAATATAATAAAAATCATACTGGTTACGACTTATATTTCTCATAACAATAGAGGAATGCCCATATAAAGCCACAACCTTCGTGCTTTTGAGAACATGTAGCTTCCAAGGCGAGAGGAAGCGGCGACAAATGTCAGGCAAGGAGCAACAGATGAAAGAGAAGACAAAAGTAACAAGAAACCAGTCCTTGGCCGTGTACTACCCTATGCGACGTTAAATAAAGAGCAGGTCAGTCAACCGGATGCGAACTTGGACGTGTAGCAGATTCAACAAGATATACAGGGTGAGTCACCTAACGTTACCGCTGGATATATTTCGTAAACCACATCAAATACTGACGAACCGATTCCACAGACCGAACGTGAGGAGAAGGGCTAGCGTAATTGATTAATACAAACCATAAAAAAATGCACGGAAGTATGTTTTTTAACACAAACCTACGTTTTTTTAAACGGAACCACGTTAGTTTTGTTAGCACATCTGAACATAGAAACAAATACGTAATCAGTACCGTTTGTTGCATTGTAAAATGTTGATTACATCCGGAGATATTGTAACCTAAAGTTGACGCTTGAAACCTCCGACGTTCAGTTGCGTGTTGTAACAAACACGGGCCACGGTCGGCGAGCAGCATCTGCAGGGACATGTTTACGATGACGACCGTGTTTACGAGTGTGGCTGTAGTGCACTGTTGTGGTTTGGTCTAGCTGTCGCAGTGTCCGCATGTAGCGCTTGCTGCTATTGTTATTCTGCATTCGTCTCCGCACGCAGACCAATTGTAGTACACCGTGTTACCAGACGTCTGTGATAGTGTAGTGTTGTAGGAACTGTGACCATGGTGTATTCGAACTCACTGGACATTGCGAGAGCCGGTGGACTGAGTCAAAGTAGTGTCATGCGCATACTGCATCGTCACCGCTTTCACCCGTTTCATGTGTTGCTGCATCAGCAATTACATGGTGATGACTTTAATCATCGAGTGCAATTCTGTCAATGGGCATTAACAGAGAATGCGTTGCAGTTCTACCTGTTTACCGATGAAGCGGGTTTCACAAACCACGGGGCAGTGAATCTACGGAACATGCATTACTGGTCCGTGGACAATCCTCGCTGGCTCAGACAGGTAGAGCGACAGCGACCGTGGACTGTAAATGTATGGTGCGGAATCATTGGCGACCACCTCATTGGTCCTCACTTCATTGCAGGGGCCCAAACAGCTGCAACATACATCGCGTTTCTACAGAATGATCTGCCAACGTCCCTCGAAAATGTCCCACTGGAAACGCGTCGACGTATGTGGTATCAGCATGATGGTGCACCTGCACATTCCGCCATTAACACTAGGCTGACCCTTGACAGCATGTTCGACGGGCGTTTCATAGGACGTGGAGGACGCATAAATTGGCCAGCCCGTTCTCCTGATCTTGCACCTCTGGACTTCTTTCTGTGGGGTACGTTAAAGGAGAATGTGTACCGTGATGTGCCTGCAACCCCAGAGGATATGAAACAACGT